>NC_057809.1:2099505-2355540 GCF_018294505.1 Triticum aestivum | reverse complement strand
AATGCCTCCAACATGGTAACGACATCGAAAACATCGTCATTGCCAGGTATGACCACTCAGGTCTGACCTAGGTTTTCGTCCCAAAGCTCAAGACCAGGTGCTCATAGCACCACCATCAAAGCCATGCATATGTTGTCGCCACCACTTTTCCGCAATACCAGCAGCTACAATTTGACCGCCGTCACTCCACAAAACATTCCTGTGCATCAAGTTGTTGTCCATAACTTGTAACACAACACAGAAAGTCATCCACCAGATTAAGAGATAAAACCTCCGGAAGTCTTTTCGATAACCTCGCTGCCGTGGATCCGTAGGAAGTCACTTCAGAACAGTCAGCAGTCACCATCGTCCGGCCAATATGATCTAAATCACCAACATCAACCAAGGATCGCAATGTCGGTGGCCCGCACCGCACACGCAGAAGGCCACCTCATCGCTGCAGCCCCACATGTCCAGAGACCGCCGTGGCCGGAGCAGTGTCGTTAAAGATGCACCGCCAAAAGTAGCCGCCGCAGGGGAACGATCAACTTTGCCACAACAACCGCGGCGATGGAGCCGCCACCACCGATCGAGGAGGTGGGCCAGAGAATGAAGAGGTGTCGATAGAGAACCACCGCGAAGCTTCAATCCTCTGCCAAAGGAACGCCGTGACACACACGGCGGAGGCGTCACCGCGATTCGAAGGAGGCACCGCCGTGGACTGATGGTGGTCTGCACCGAAATTGGACCAAGCCTCGGTCAGCCCAACCATTAACCCAAGGGCCTCACGTGTTGGAAATATGCCCTAGAGGCAATAATAAATTGGTTATTAGTATATTTCCTTGTTCATGATAATCGTTTATTATCCATGCTAGAATTGTATTGATAGGAAACTCAGATACATGTGTGGATACATAGACAACACCATGTCCCTAGTAAGCCTCTAGTTGACTAGCTCGTTAATCAATAGATGGTTACGGTTTCCTGACCATGGACATTGGATGTCGTTGATAACGGGATCACATCATTAGGAGAATGATGTGATGGACAAGACCCAATCCTAAGCCTAGCACAAAGATCGTGTAGTTCGTTCGCTAAAGCTTTTCTAATGTCAAGTATCATTTCCTTAGACCATGAGATTGTGCAACTCCCGGATACCGTAGGAATACTTTGGGTGTGCCAAACGTCACAACGTAACTGGGTGACTATAAAGGTGCACTACGGGTATCTCCGAAAGTGTCTGTTGGGTTGGCACGAATCGAGACTGGGATTTGTCACTCTGTGTGACGGAGAGGTATCTCTGGGCCCACTCGGTAGGACATCATCATAATGTGCACAATGTGATCAAGGAATTGATCACGGGATGATGTGTTACGGAATGAGTAAAGAGACTTGCCGGTAATGAGATTAAACAAGGTATCGGGATACTGACGATCGAATCTCGGGCAAGTACAATACCGCTAGACAAAGGGAATTGTATACAGGATTGATCGAATCTTCGACATCGTGGTTCATCCAATGAGATTATCGAGGAGCATGTGGGAGCCAACATGGGTATCCAGATCCCGCTGTTGGTTATTGGCCGGAGAGTCGTCTCGGTCATGTCTACGTGTCTCCCGAACCCGTAGGGTCTACACACTTAAGGTTCGGTGACGCTAGGGTTATAGAGATATTAGTATGCGGTAACCCAAAAGTTGTTCGGAGTCCCGGATGAGATCCCGGACGTCACGAGGAGTTCCGGAATGGTCCGGAGGTAAAGATTTATATATGGGAAGTCTTGTTTTGGTCGCCGGAAAAGTTTCACGCATTATCGGTATTGTACCGGGAGTGCCGAAAGGGGTCCGGGGGTCCACCAAGGGGGTCCACCAGCCCCGGGGGGGCCACATGGGCTGTAGGGGTGTGCGCCTTGGCCTATATGGGCCAAGGGCACCAGCCCCAAGAGGCCCATGCGCCAAGAGATAAGGAAAAGGAAGAGTCCTAAAGGGGGAAGGCACCTCCTAGGTGCCTTGGGGAGGATGGACTCCTCCCTGGCCGCACCCTTCCTTGGAGGAAGGGCCAAGGCTGCGCCCCCCCTCTCCCTTGGCCCTATATATAGTGGGGGGAAGGGAGGGCAGCCCGACCTAAGCCCTGGCGCCTCCCTCTCCCTCCCATGACACATCTCCCTCCTCCCGCAGCGCTTGGCGAAGCCCTGCTAGAATCCCGCTACTTCCACCACCACGCCGTCGTGCTGCTGGATCTCCATCAACCTCTCCTCCCCCCTTGCTGGATCAAGAAGGAGGAGACGTCGCTGCTCCGTACGTGTGTTGAACGCGGAGGTGCCGTCCGTTCGGCGCTAGGATCATCGGTGATTTGGATCACGACGAGTACGACTCCATCAACCCCATTCTCTTGAATGCTTCCGCGCACGATCTACAAGGGTATGTAGATCCACTCCTCCCTCGTTGCTAGATGACTCCATAGATAAATCTTGGTGACACGTAGGAAAATTTTGAATTTATGCTACGTTCCCCAACAGCGGCATCATGAGCTAGGTCTATGTGTAGTTTCTATGCACGAGTAGAACACAAAGTAGTTGTGGGCGTTGATTTTGTTCAATATGCTTACCGTTACTAGTCCAATCTTGATTCGGTGGCATTGTGGGATGAAGCGGCCCGGACCGACCTTACACGTACTCTTACGTGAGACTGGTTCCACCGACTGACATGCACTAGTTGCATAAGGTGGCTAGCGGGTGTCTGTCTCTCCCACTTTAGTCAGATCGAATTCGATGAAAAGGGTCCTTATGAAGGGTAAATAGCAATTGACATATCACGTTGTGGTTTTTGCGTAGGTAAGAAACGTTCTTGCTAGAAACCCATAGCAGCCACGTAAAACATGCAAACAACAATTAAAGGACGTCTAACTTGTTTTTGTAGGGTATGCTATGTGATGTGATATGGCCAAGAAGAATGTGATGAATGATATATGTGATGTATGAGATTGATCATGTTCTTGTAATAGGAATCACGGCTTGCATGTCGATGAGTATGACAACCGGCAGGAGCCATAGGAGTTGTCTTTATTTATTTATGACCTGCGTGTCAACATAAACGTCATGTAATTACTTTACTTTATTGCTAACCGTTAGCTGTAGAAGTAGAAGTAATAGTTGGCGAGATAACTTCCTGAAGACACGATGATGGAGATCATGATGATGGAGATCATGGTGTCATGCCGGTGACGATGATGATCATGGAGCCCTGAAGATGGAGATCAAAAGGAGCAAAGTGATGATGGCCATATCATGTCACTATTTGATTGCATGTGATGTTTATCATGTTTATACATCTTATTTGCTTAGAACGACGGTAGTAAATAAGATGATCCCTCACTAAAATTTCAAGAAGGTGTTTCCCCTAACTGTGCACCATTACGAAAGTTCGTCGTTTCGAAGCACCACGTGATGATCGGGTGTGATAGATTCTTACGTTCGAATACAACGGGTGTTGACGAGCCTAGCATGTACAGACATGGCCTCGGAACACATGCGAAACACTTAGGTTAACTTGACGAGCCTAGCATGTACAGATATGGCCTCGGAACACAAGAGACCGAAAGGTCGAGCATGAGTCGTATAGAAGATACGATCAACATGAAGATGTTCACCGATGTTGACTAGTCCGTCTCACGTGATGATCGGACACGGCCTAGTTGACTCGGATCATGTAATCACTTAGATGACTGGAGGGATGTCTATCTGAGTGGGAGTTCATAAGATGAACTTAATTATCCTGAACATAGTCAAAAGGTCTTCGCAAATTATGTCGTAGCTCGCGCTTCAGTTCTACTGTTTGGATATGTTCCTAGAGAAAATTTAGTTGAAAGATGATAGTAGCAATTATGCGGACTAGGTCCGTAAACTGAGGATTGTCCTCATTGCTTCATAGAAGGCTTATGTCCTTAATGCACTGCTCAGTGTGCTAAACCTCGAACGTCGTCTATAGATGTTGGGAACATCTGACATACAAATTTTGATAACTACGTGATAGTTCAGTTAAACGGTTTAGAGTTGAGGCACCGAAGACGTTTTGAAATGTCGTGAAACATATGAGATGTTTCGAGGGCTGAAATTGGGATTTCAGGCTCGTGCCCACGTCAAGAGGTATAAGACCTCCGACGATTTTCTTAGCCTGCAAACTAAGGGAGAAAAGCTCAATTATTGAGCTTGTGCTCAGATTGTCTGAGTACAACAATCATTTGAATCGAGTGGGAGTTGATCTTCCAGATGAGAAAGTGATGTTTCTCCGAAGTGATTACCACCAAGCTGCTAGAGCTTCGTGATGAACTATAATATATCAGGGACATATATGATGATCCTTGAGATATTTGCAATGTTTGACACCACAAAAGTAGAAATCAAGAAGGAGCATCAATTGTTGATGGTTAGTGAAACCACTAGTTTCAAGAAGGGCAAGGGCAAGAAGGGATACTTCATGAAACGGCAATTCAGCTGCTGCTCTAGTGAAGAAACCCAAGGTTGAACCCAAACCCGAGACTAAGTGCTTCTGTAATAAGAGGAACAGCCACTGGAGCAGAATTACCCTAGATACTTGGTAGATGAGAAGGCTGGCAAGGTCGATAGAAGTATATTGGATATACATTGTGTTGATGTGTACTTTACTAGTACTCCTAGTAGCACCAGGGTATTAGATACCGTTTCGGTTGCTAAGTGTTAGTAACTCGAAATAAAAGCTACGGAATAAATGGAGACTAGCTAAAGGTGAGCTGACAATATGTGTTGGAAGTGTTTCCAATGTTGATATGATCAAGCATCGCACGCTCCCTCTACCATCGAGATTGGTGTTTGCGTTGAGCATAGACATGATTGGATTATGTCTATCGCAATACGGTTATTCATTTAAGGAGAATAACGGTTACTCTGTTTATTTGAATAATACCTTCAATGGTCTTGCACCTAAAATGAATGGTTCATTGAATGTCGATCATAGTGATACACATGTTCGTGCCAAAAGATATAAGATAGTAATGATAGTACCACCTACTTGTGGCACTGCCACTTAAGACATATCGGTATAAAACGCATGAAGAGGCTCCATGTTGATGGATCTTTGGACTCACTCATTTTTGAAAAGTTTGAGACATGCGAACCATGTCTATTGGTGTATATGCATGAAGAAACTCCATGCAAATGGATTGTTTGGACTCACTTGATTTTGAATCACTTGAGACATGCAAATCATACCACATGGGCAAGATGACTGAAAGCCTCGTTTTCAGTAAAATGGAACTAGAAAGCAACTTGTTGGAAGAAATACATTTTGATGTTTGCATTCCAATGAGTGCTGAGGCGTGTAGTGGATATCATTATGTTCTTACTTCACAGATGATTTGAGTAGATGTTGAGTACATTTACTTGATAAATCACGAGTCTGAATTATTGAAAGGTTCAAGTAATTTCAGGGTGAAGTTGAAAGATCGTCGTGACAAGAGGGTAAAATATCTATGATATGATCATAGAGATGAATATCTGAATTACGAGTTTGGCACAGAATTAAGACATTGTGGAAATTGTTTCACAACTAATACAGCGAGGAACACCATAGTGTGATGGTGTGTCCGAACATCATAACTGCACCCTATTGAATATGATGCATACCATGATGTCTCTTATCGAATTACCATGATAGTTTATGGGTTAGGCATTAGAGACAACCACATTCACTTTAAATAGGGCACCACGTAATTCCGATGAGATGACATCGTATGAACTATGGTTTAAAGAAACCTAAGCTGTCAATTCTTAAAAGTTTGGGGCTGCGACGCTTATGTGAAAAAGTTTCAGGCTGATAAGCTCGAACCCAAAGCGGATAAATGCATCTTCATAGGACACCCAAAACAGTTGGGTATACCTCCTGTCTCAGATTCGAAAGCAATAAGGGATTGTTTCTGGAATCGGGTCCTTTCTCGAGGAAAAGTTTCTCTCGAAAGAATTGAGTGGGAGGATGGTGGAGACTTGATGAGGTTATTGAACCGTCTCTTCAACTAGTGTGTGGCAGGGCACAGGAAGTTGTTCCTGTGGCACCTACACCAATTGAAGTGGAAGCTTATGATAGTGATCATGAAACTTCAGATCAAGTCACTACCAAACCTCGTGGGATGACAAGGATGCGTACTACTTCAGAGTGGTATGTAATCCTGTCTTGGAAGTCATGTTGCTAGACAACAATGAACCTACGAGCTATGGAGAAGCGATGGTGGGACCGGATTCCGATAAATGGCTCGAGGCCATAAAATTCGAGAGAGGATCCATGTATGAAAACAAAGTGTAGACTTTGGCAGAACTACTTGATGGTCGTAAGGCTGTTAGGTACATATGGATTTTAAAAGGAAGACGGACAATGATGGTAAGTATCACCATTAAGAAAGCTCGACTTGTCGTTAAGATGTTTTCCGACAAGTTCAAGGAGTTGACTACGATGAGACTTTCTCACTCGTAGCGATGCTAAGAGTCTGTTGGAATTATATTAGCGATTACTGCATTATTTATGAAATCTTGCAGATAGGATGTCAAAAACCATTGTTTCCTCGACGATTTTCTTGAGGAAAGGTTGTATGTGATACAACCGGAAGGTTTTGTCAATCCTGAAAGATGCTAACAAGTATGCAAAGCTCCAACAATCCTTCTAAGGACTGGAGTGAGCATCTCGGAGTTGGAATGTATGCTTTGATGAGATGATCAAAGATTTTGGGTGTATACAAAGTTTATGAGAAACTTGTATTTCCAAAGAAGTGAGTGGGAGCACTATAAAATTTCTGATGAATATATGTTGCTGACATGTTGTTAATCAGAAATGACATAGAATTTTGGAAAGCATATAGGGTTATTTGGAAAGTGTTTTTCAATGGAAAGCCTGGATTAAGCTACTTGAACATTGAGCATCAAGATCTATAAGGATAGATCAAAACGCTTAATGGTACTTTCAAATGAGCACATACCTTGACATGATCTTGAAGGTGTTCAAGATGGATCAGCCAAAGAAGGAGTTCTTGCCTGAGTTGTAAGGTATGAAGTTAAGACTTAAAGCTCGACCACGGCAGAATAGAGAGAAAGGACGAAGGTCGTCCCCTATGCTTAAGACATAGGCCCTACAGTATGCTATGCTGTGTACCGCACCTGAAATGTGCCTTGCCATGAGTCAGTGAAGGGGTACAAGAGTGATCCAAGAATGGATCACAAGACAACGGTCAAAGTTATCCTTAGTAACTAGTGGACTAAGGAATTTTCTCGATTATAGAGGTGGTAAAAGAGTTCGTCGTAAAGGGTTATGCCGATGCAAACTTTGACACTAATCCAGATTATTCTGAGTAGTAAACTAGATTCGTATAGTAGAACAGTTATTTGGAATAGCTCCAAATGTAGCGTAGTAGTTGCATCTACAAGATGACATAGAAATTTGCGAAGTACATACGGATCTGAAAGATTCAGACCCGTTGACTATAACATCTCTCACAAGCATAACATGATCAAACCCAGAACTCATCGAGTGTTAATCACATGGTAATGTGAACTAGATTATTGACTCTAGTAAACTCTTTGGGTGTTAGTCACATGGGGATGTGACCTTGAGTGTTAGTCACATAGCGACGCGAACTGGATTATTGACTCTAGTGCAAGTGGGAGACTGTTGGAAATATGGCCTAGAGGCAATAATAAATTGGTTATTATTATATTTCCTTGTTCATGATAATCTTTTATTATCCATGCTAGAATTGTATTGGTAGGAAACTCAGATACATGTGTGGATACATAGACAACACCATGTCCCTAGTAAGCCTCTAGTTGACTAGCTCGTTAATCAATAGATGGTTACGGTTTCCTGACCATGGACATTGGATGTCGTTGATAACGGGATCACATCATTAGGAGAATGATGTGATGGACAAGACCCAATCCTAAGCCTAGCACAAAGATCGTGTAGTTCGTTCGCTAAAGCTTTTCTAATGTCAAGTATCATTTCCTTAGACCATGGGATTGTGCAACTCCCGGATACCGTAGGAATACTTTGGGTGTGCCAAACGTCACAACGTAACTGGGTGACTATAAAGGTGCACTACGGGTATCTCCGAAAGTGTTTGTTGGGTTGGCACGAATCGAGACTGGGATTTGTCACTCCGTGTGACGGAGAGGTATCTCTGGGCCCACTCGGTAGGACATCATCATAATGTGCACAATGTGATCAAGGAGTTGATCACGGGATGATGTGTTACGGAACGAGTAAAGAGACTTGCCGGTAACGAGATTGAACAAGGTATCGGGATACCGACGATCGAATCTCGGGCAAGTACAATACCACTAGACAAAGGGAATTGTATACGGGATTGATCGAATCCTCGACATCGTGGTTCATCCGATGAGATTATCGAGGAGCATGTGGGAGCCAACATGGGTATCCAGATCCCGCTGTTGGTTATTGGCCGGAGAGTCGTCTCGGTCATGTCTACGTGTCTCCCGAACCCGTAGGGTCTACACACTTAAGGTTCGGTGACGCTAGGGTTATAGAGATATTAGTATGCGGTAACCCAAAAGTTGTTCGGAGTCCCGGATGAGATCCCGGACGTCACGGGGAGTTTCGGAATGGTCCGGAGGTAAAGATTTATATATGGGAAGTCTTGTTTTGGTCGCCGGAAAAGTTTCGCGCATTATCGGTATTGTACCGGGAGTGCCGAAAGGGGTCCGGGGGTCCACCAAGGGGGTCCACCTGCCCCGAGGGGGGAACATGGGCTGTAGGGGTGTGCACCTTGGCCTATATGGGCCAAGGGCACCAGCTCCAAGAGGCCCATGCGCCAAGAGATAAGGAAAAGGAAGAGTCCTAAAGGGGGAAGGCACCTCCTAGGTGCCTTGGGGAGGATGGACTCCTCCCTGGCCGCACCCTTCCTTGGAGGAAGGGCCAAGGCTGCGCCCCCCCTCTCCCTTGGCCCTATATATAGTGGGGGGAAGGGAGGGCAGCCCGACCTAAGCCCTGGCGCCTCCCTCTCCCTCCCATGACACATCTCCCTCCTCCCGCAGCGCTTGGCGAAGCCCTGTTGGAATCCCGCTACTTCCACCACCACGCCGTCGTGCTGCTGGATCTCCATCAACCTCTCCTCCCCCCTTGCTGGATCAAGAAGAAGGAGACGTCGCTGCTCCGTACGTGTGTTGAACGCGGAGGTGCCGTCCGTTCCACGCTAGGATCATCGGTGATTTGGATCACGACGAGTACGACTCCATCAACCCCGTTCTCTTGAATGCTTCCGCCCGCGATCTACAAGGGTATGTAGATCCACTCCTCCCTCGTTGCTAGATGACTCCATAGATAGATCTTGGTGACACGTAGGAAAATTTTGAATTTATGCTACGTTCCCCAACATCACGCACCCCAAAAGAAGCAGGAAAGCTACGTCCAAGGTGGAAGAGGCCGACACGGAGGATCATTACAGGTATGGGCGCGTCCACAAAAGTCAAGTTCAACACATTTCTTAACTGAACAAAAAATTAAATGACATAATAAAACTAGATAAGGCCCATCGACGTCTTTAGTTGCCGCCGTCGTACTGGTCATCTTCCTCGATGAGGTCGACATATAGCGGTGGCTGCCAAAGGTGGGCTGGTTGTCCCTGCCAGGCCGGAGGTCCTGCTGTGGCGAATGCGGTGGCGCCTGCACAACCTCTTCCCATGGCGGGGACGGCGATCATGGATCGGCGTCCACCCACCCGGACTCAGGCGTGCACGACAAGGACTGCCTGACCAAGGTCGGGTTTCATCCCGATGGCTCCTCTTCCATCGGCGCCTCAAAACAGACGTCCTCCATGGCCTCCTTCCTGACGTAGGCGTCTAGCTCTGGGGTGGCGACGTCGCCGGCCGCTGACAGAGCCATCATCTCCCCGAGGCCCTGCCGTTGGCGCTCGTCGTGGGTGTGGACTGAGTCATCCATCACCCGCTTCATGAGCTCCTTCTCCTCCTCGTCTGTCAACAGAGTGGGTGGTGGCGGGGACCGCCAGAGACCCTCCTCCTAGCTATAGCATATAGCTTGGTCCATGCATTTTGGTTTTTAGAGCAGGTACAATAGGATGACATAAGTGGGCTATAAGACTTTAAATATTATACTTTGATTAGTTGGCAGAGAGAGAAGAGAAGCGGGCTACTCGCTAACAGCCGTCTGTAGTACGTGGTCCTAAACACTCTGTGAGAGAGGAAGGTGGGACATGTACCAACAAAGTAGTACAAATTTATATGCATCTATTGTACTTGCCAGCTATAAGACTGACTATAGATGACGTGGCAAGATCATATAGCCAGAAGTTGGCTATACTATTAACCATGCTCTCACGAGAGATCTACTGCATCACCTCCATCTATTTATTAAATACTATGTGATGTAGTGAGTGGAGAATTAATGAGGTGATCGACGAGTGTACTAACGGCATGTATAATGCATAGCCTCAAGGTAATGCCTCGCATGTCATATAGGATCGGATATGACGTAAAGTAGGTTCAGATAAGGAAGTGGGATCCTCTTCAGGAGGCGGGTGCTTGAAGAGAAAAAGTGTGGTCCGGTGACAAAAGCTGAAAAGGTTGAGTAAAAGTAGAGATGCATGTGTACTAAAAATTTTATTTTCTATTTCTTAATGAGGCCCACTAGTGATAGCTTGCATTGGAGAGAAAAAAATTAATGTAGATGCCTCAAATTACATTTTGTCATAAGGCATATATATCCATATGTCATAATTATACATGCCCTAAGTCAAAAATATGTTGGTCCATTCTGCCTAACCAGCCAACCACGTGAGTTGGCATGGATCGATGACGTGGAGGGAGGCGACCTCATTTGCTCCTTTCCTTTTTTTACGGCCAATTTAGAGAGCTTTATTTTTTTTGCCTTGATGGACAAATTAAGCCCAGCAATACTTCCTTTCAATTGGCAACCAGATTGTAGAAGGCATCAAAGGTACAACAAACTTGTAAATAAGGACAGCAAAACAATTAGGAGTGGTTATTTAAATAGCTTGGCAAGATATATGCATCAATCGATGTGTTTAATTACATGAACCATGAACTCTTTAAATAGATATTTGGAAGCAGATGAAAAATTAAGTCTGAACTAGCACTTCTAGGACAATCAGCCAACAGGCTAGTCACTAGAATGCTTGGAGTATTTTCAAGCCAGCATTTGGTCACATTCAAAGTGCAAACACGTTTAGCACAAAGATGAGCCGGAATGTTTGCTAACGTGATTACATGATGAATATCAAACATGATAAAATCCCTAGCTAGCTCTCCAATTTCATCTAAATTGGCATGGATCAATGACATGGAGGGAGGCTACCTCGTTTGCTCCTTTCCTTGGACTAGATGGATCGAGAGGGAGGCCGTCTAATGATTCCGACGTAGTACTACTAGTATGTACTTCCTTCGTCCTGGCAGCAACTGCAACTGTACTATGACTACCAGTCCAGTAAACATCAGATGTATTTTCTTGAATTTTTTACGTATTTGGGCTGGATATGAGTGGTGCCGGTTAGCCTGGACATTCGAGGCCCGTTTGAGGCATCCGTCTGAATCGAAATTTTGTAACCGGTTAACCGGTCATTGATAGGGCGGCTTGCCCTGGCGTTTGAGGAAGGCTTAGGGTGCCCGGATGTAGATGCTCTAATATCGCCACATGCACGGAT
The DNA here is from genome assembly GCF_018294505.1 of Triticum aestivum. Classification (NCBI taxonomy): domain Eukaryota; kingdom Viridiplantae; phylum Streptophyta; class Magnoliopsida; order Poales; family Poaceae; genus Triticum; species Triticum aestivum. Next base: position 2,343,852 of record NC_057809.1, on the reverse strand, counting down.
TGATGGAGAGAATAGATAGACACATGTGCCAAGTGTGTGCTGCGTTTTCTATTGTTGGATAATAGCGACATGGTCATCATAGAAATTAGGATTACAAATCAATGTATGCTTGAAGGAGAAATAAAAAAGTGATTTTCATGTGTTTAAGTTGGCCGTAGTACAACTAAGTTTTCTACGGTTATGTAGTTTTATTTTTGATGTTTTTTGTTTTTCCAAAACCATGTTCCTTCTTTTCATTTCATGATGATGACTGAATAGATGCCCTAACAAGATGGTATACATTTCAAAACCGCCGCAGGTCCCTCTGCAAGCGATGTGGTATTAATTTCACCGGCTGGTTAAAGCTTCTACCTTTTTCTTTATTTGGGAGTTATACAACGAGTCAACGAAAAATAAGATTTGTTGGCCGATCCGTTTAACCAGATGATGCTGGCCGCGTACGGCGATCCTGGGTGGTACGAACCAGCTAAAACCGGCCAACCCAATTGAACCGAGTCTCACTCTCACTCGAAAGCGCCATGCATCGATCAGTGTGGACGACACGGTCCGGTCCGGCGGTCCGGCTCATGGCCCGCTCGGCTTGGGCCGGCTCGGTCCTGGCCCGCTAGTTTAAATGGCCGGTCCGGTGCCTGCAAACAGGCCCGAGAAAATCTTGGTCCGGTCCGGTTTTTGACCGAGCCGACCGAGTGGACCGAAGGTGGCAGTCGGCGGCATGGTTGGGGCGTGGCGGGGGTGTGGCAGGTGCGTGGTGGCTCAGGCGTAGCGGGGGCGCAAGAAACCGCCGTCATCTACGTCCGCCGCCACGGGGCCATCATCCGCACGGCCACTGGACTACATGGCTTCAGAAACTATGTCCATTAGACGCGCTACACTCGGAACCGTCGTCCTCGCCAACGAAATCGACTTGGGAGGTCCTACATCGCCGCATCAACCGTTGTCCCTTTTATCTCCGTTCACCGGCCGTCGTGCCAGTTTCATCGCCGATGAGCTCCCTCCGGTGTTCTTCTTCGTCATGTAGCTCCCTCTAGTTCTTCTGAAGCTCCCAGACATCTTTTCAACGAGCTGCACTTCCTCTAGCATTGCGTCCCCGATGAACAGCTCTCGCCGGAGCTCCAGAGCGCGCTCTGCCCATGTCTTGGCCGGTCCTGACGGTCCTCTCGGTCCGGCTCGTGGCCCACCATTGCCGGTCCGGTCCCTGCAAACAGGCCCGAGACACTGCTCGGTCCGGTCCAGTCCGGACCGCTGGCGTCCGGTCCAAATGTCGGCTCGGACCGTGTCCACCCTGATGCATCGATTGATTTGCTCCATGTCTCTTGACCAGGGAGCGCCATGCATGAAGTAGTGTCGTCTCGTCGTCATGATTCGGGCTTCTTCTTTCTTTTCGTTGATTGAGTGTCCTAGCCCAAGGCCGAGTGAGGGCTGCAGTTAGCTGGCCAAATAGGAAGGAGACAAAAGTTGATGGTTCGCCAGGTGGTATCACCGTCGTGGTTATCGAAGTCCGCGGTGACATGGTCGAGGACGCCGAACTGCTACATGGTCACCTTCATTATCCCACGACAGAGTGAGTAATGGGAGCCCTGGGGATTGAGGTGGCCGTGTGTTAGACAAACCAGGGTTTGGAACAATGCTCGATATCCTAAGCGGGTACGGCTGTCATGTATATATAGGAGAGAACGTACAGGTACATGTATTGTGTTACAACACGTATATCTACGATATACCTAGTCTAACACCCTCCCTCAATCTTAACTATGTCCTGAAACACTCAGGAGGTTAAGATTGCGTCAACATCCTTCAAAAGAAGGTAAGGGCAAGGGTTTAGTAAAAATGTCAGCAAGCTGATCCTTAGAAGAAACAAATTTGATCTGAAGTAGCTTCTGTGCAACACGTTCTCTCACAAAATGATAGTCAACTTCGATGTGTTTCGTTCGGGCATGAAATACCGGATTGGATGAAAGATATGTAGCACCGATGTTATCACACCAAAGAACAGTCGACTGGGCTTGAGAGACCTTCAACTCTCGAAGCAATGACTGCACCCATATGGTCTCAGCTGTGGCATTAGCAACTGCTTTGTACTCAGCTTCAGTGCTACTCCGAGACACGGTAGCTTGCTTGCGAGCTTGCCAGGGGATCAATTTAGGACCAAAGAACACACAATGTCCCCCTGTGGATCGCCTATCATCGGGACTACCAGCCCAATCAGCATCAGAGAAGGCTGAGATCAAACCAGAAGCTGCAGGCTGCAGATGTTGACCATATGAAACAATGTGTCGAACATAGCGCAGAATGCGCTTAACCGCCGTCCAATGAGGATCACGCGGTGCATGAAGGTACTGACACACACGGTTAACTGCAAATGATATATCCGGTCGGGTGACGAGCAAGTATTGCAGTCCACCAACGATGCTGCGGTACTCAGTGGCATCCTCAGAGGAGAGCAAGTCCGCATCAAAAGCTGACAATTTGTCTGTGGAGGACATAGGAGTCGTAGCAGTTTTACACTGCATCATACCTGCACGTCGTAACAGATCCTGAGAGTACTTCTGCTAAGTGAGAGTCAAGCCACTGTCAGAATGAAGAACCTCCAGGCCCAAAAAATAGTGCAGTCTCCCAAGATCCTTAACAGCAAAAACAGCCCCTAGAGAAAACACAAGCCGATCTGCAGCAGTGACGGACGAACTGACAAGTATGATGTCATCAACATAGACCAGAATGTACATAGTCACCTCAGGTCGCTGAAGAATGAACAGAGACGTGTCTGCTGTAGACGGTATAAACCCATGTGCACGAAGAGCAGCACCAAGACCGTGCATGCCACGCACGAGGAGCCTGCTTCAAACCATAGAGAGCCTTGTCGAGACGACACAGATGATGTGGCTGAGCAGGGTCAACAAAACCTGGTGGCTGGCGCATATATACCTCTTCTTCCAGAACTCCATGAAGAAAGGCATTCTGGACATCGAGCTGACGAAGCGACCATCCTCGAGTAACAGCCAGCGAAAGAAGAACACGAATAGTCGTGGGTTTGATAATAGGACTAAACGTATCTTCATAATCAAGGTCATACCTTTGTTTAAACCCCTTGGCAACCAATCTTGCCTTGTACCTCTCAATGGATCCGTCGGCATGTTTCTTCACCTTGAACACCCATTTAGAGTCAATAATATTGACACCAGAGGGAGGTGGAACCAGGCGCCAGGTATTATTCTTCCGAAGAGCATGGATCTCCTATTCCATAGCAGCGCGCCAGTGTGGAATGCCAAGCACTGCCTGAAAATGGTGCGGTTCCGCCGTAGGATCAGCCTCAGCACGAGCAACACAGGCCGCAAGCCATGCAATGGTACCATCCGTGCGCTGGAAAGGCTTGGAGATGCCACTCTTGCTACGCGTATGAGGGCGAAGTGTGACAGGCAGCGGAGGTGTCGGAGAAGCCGCCGCAACAGAAGAGCCAACGTCGAGAAGCGGCCTGGAAGACACACCAGCGGGGGAGTCCATGGACTCTGCCGAGGGGGAGTCCACGGGCGCAGCTGGGTCTGGAGTGGCCGGCGAAGACGGGCCGGGCGACAGTACTGCAGTAGCAGCCGGACTAGGCGAGGCTGCCGCAGCACCCATTCCATGTGCATGGGACATGCACGGGCGAGCAGCTGGTCGAGGCGTGGCTGCAGCCTCACCCAATGCATGTGCATGTGCATGGGGCATGCACGTAGCCTCATTCAATGTACGTGCATGGGGCGCACATGTACGGGCAGCCGGCTCACCCGATGCATGTGCATGGGGCATGCACGTACGGGCAGCCGGGCTAGGTGAGGCTGCCGCCCCACCCGATCCATGTGCATGGGCACGCACGTGCTGTCGACGTTGAGCACCCCATCAGGCGATCCAACTGGCGTAACGGCTGCAGTTGGTGCAGCGGCAACCATGTCATCGTGAAGAAGTTCAAGGCGAGCGCCCCGTCCAGTTTCTGCATCGTGGTTAGGCAACGACAGAAGAGAATATGCAACATCTACAAATTGATCAGGCAAAACTGGAAAAGAGTGCAGCTCGGTAGCGGTAGTATCAGTGGATGGTGAGAGCGTGGAGAAGGGGAAAACAGCCTCATCGAACACAACATCACGGGAAATGTAAACACGATTTGTCGGAATGTGAAGACACTTGTAACCTTTGTGAAGAGGATTGTACCCGAGAAACACACACTTCTTAGAGCGAAACTCGAGTTTGTGCTTATTGTACGGACGGAGATGCGGCCAACACGCACAACCGAACACCTTGAGGAAGGAGTAATCTAGATTTTCATGAAACAACACTTCTAGAGGAGACTTCATGTGAAGAAGTCGTGTGGGAATCCTGTTTATCAAGAAACAAGCAGTAACAAAAGCATCGCTCCAGAACCGAAACGGGCCAGAGGCATGTGCTAGAAGTGTTAGACCAGTTTCAACTATGTGACGGTGCTTGCGCTCAGCTGCACCATTCTGCTGATGTGTATGAGGACAAGACACATGGTGTGAGATGCCAAGCTTCTGAAAGAAGGTGTTAAGATTACGATATTCACCCCCCCAATCAAACTGAACATGAATAACTTTGTGCTTAAGCAACCGTTCAACATGTGCTTGAAATTGCATAAAGACATGAAATACATCAAATTTGCGCTTAATAAATAAATCCAAGTAAAGCGACTGAAAGCATCGATGAAACTGACATAATAGTTGTGACCACCGACAGAAGTTTAGGCATAGCCCCATACATCCGAAAACACAAGTTTGAGAGGAGCCTTGACAACACGACTCGATACAGAAAAAGGCAACTGATGACTTTTGCCTCGTTGACACGCATCACACACTAGAAACTCCTTATTACTTGACTCAACAGGAAGATGATGACGATGAAGGACATGGCGCACAATGGGAGTGGCCGGATGACCAAGGCGAGAATGCCACTGTGAAGACGACACCCGAACCCCACTGAAAACTTGAGATACTCGTGGCGCATCAAGCGCATATAAGCCGTCGCGAGCTCGACCGCTAAGTAGAACGTCCCTCGTGTCCCGGTCCTTAACAAAAAAATAGAAAGGGTGAAACTCAACAAACACATTGTTGTCAAGAGTTAATTTAGGGACCGAGAGTAAACTACGTGTGACTGAAGGAACACGAAGGACATCAAGAAGACGCAAGGTTTTAGTGGTACGCGAAAGAAGAGATGCCTGACCAACATGTGAGATGGGCATACCTGATCCATTGGCAGTGCGGACCTGATCATGACCGGTGTAGGGCTGGCGAGTGGTCAGCTTGTCAAGCTGGCTCGTCAAATGGTCTGTGGCGCCTGTGTCCATGTACCAGGCAGGGTCCACAGAATATGGAGTGAACCCAGGCTCTTGCGTAGCGAGAGCGGCCTGCTTCTCGTTACCCTTCCCATTGTTCCCAATGCCAAGGAAATCACGTTTGAAGCGACGATGGCATCGAGACGCCAAGTGCCCCTCAATGCCGCAGAGCTGACACTCAACGCCACCACCACATGCCTCACAGTGGAGGCGTTTGCGGCCAGCCAGTGGAGGAGCTGGAATGGGCGGACGGGGCTGGTTGCCCGTGGACGACGACGGTTTCTGCTTGGCACCACGGGCACCCCCGCGGTGAGCAGCGTTCGCAGAAGGGCCCTTCATGTAGACTCCGACAGAGCGGCGAGCAGCGAGCCTCTGTTCCGTGTTGAGGAGGCGCGCGTAGAGGTCACGAGGCGGCATCAGCGTGTCACGCCCATTGATGTTTTCAACAAGAGAGTTATAATCCTCATCAAGCCCATTGAGAATGAAAGAAGTAAACTCCTCATCACGGAGAGGCTTCCCAATAGATGACAGTGTATCAGCCAAACTTTTGACCTTGTTGAAGAAGGCCGTGACGGAGAGATCATTTTTCTTGATCTCACCCAGCTGGTTACGAATGGCAGAAGAACGTGCCAGCGACTGTGAGGAGAAGCTGGAGTCGAGCGTGGCCCATGCATCCCTCGATGTTGCAGCAAAGACCACCATGCCGGCAACGGAGGGAGTGAGGGACGACTGAATGGCACCCAGAATAGCTTGATCCTGAGCGATCCACCGACGATGAGCAGGGTTGGACACCATAACGGAGCCACCAGCAGCCGAGGGCACCGGAATCATGGCCGGGGGACACGGCAGCGTACCGTCAACATACCCCTCAAGGTAATTGTTGGGGAACGTTGCAGAAAACAAAAATTTTCCTACTCGTTTCACCAAGATCATCTAGGAGTTCATCTAGCAACGAGTGATTAGATGTATCTACATACCTTTGTAGATCGCGAGCGGAAGCGTTCAAAAGAATGGTGATGATGTAGTCGTACTCGACGTGATCCAAATCACCGATGACCAGCGCCGAACGGACGGCACCTCCGCGTTCAACACACGTACGGAACAGCCACGTCTCCTCCTTCTTGATCCAGCAAGGGAGGGAGGAGAGGTTGAGGGAGATGGCACCAGCAGCAGCACGACGGCGTGGTGTTGATGGAGCTGCAGTACTCCGGCAGAGCTTCGCTAAGCACTATGAAGGTGGGGGAGGTGTTGGGGAGGGAGAAGGAGGCAACCAAAGGCCAAGGCGTTCAGGTATGAAGTCCCTCCTCTCCCCCACTATATATAGGAGGGCCAAGGGGGGGTGGCCGGCCCTAGGAGATCCAATCTCCTAGGGGGTGCGGCGGCCAAGGGGGGTTTCCCTCCCCCCCAAGGCACCTAGGAGGTGCCTTCCCCTCCTAGGACTCTTCCCCTTTCTAACCCTAGGCGCATGGGCCTATGTGGGGCTGGTGCCCTTGGCCCATTAGGCCAAGGCGCACCCCCTACAGCCCATGTGCCCCCCCCCCCGGGACAGGTGGACCCACCCGGTGGACCCCCGGGACCCTTCCGGTGGTCCCGGTACAATACCGATAACCCCGAAACTTGTCCCGATGCCCGAAACAGGACTTCCCATATATAAATCTTTACCTCCGGACCATTCCGGAACTCCTCGTGACGTCCGGGATCTCATCCGGGACTCCGAACAACATTCGGGTTACTGCATATACATATCCCTACAACCCTAGCGTAACTGAACCTTAAGTGTGTAGACCCTACGGGTTCGGGAGACAAGCAGACATGACCGAGACGACTCTCCGGTCAATAACCAACAGCGGGATCTGGATACCCATGTTGGCTCCCACATGCTCCACGATGATCTCATCGGATGAACCACGATGTCGAGGATTCTATCAACCTCGTACGCTATTCCCTTTGTCTATCGATATGTTACTTGCCCGAGATTCGATCGTCGGTATCCCAATACCTCGTTCAATCTCGTTACCGGCAAGTCACTTTACTCGTACTGTAATGCATGATCCCGTGACCAGACACTTGGTCACTCTGAGCTCATTATGATGATGCATTACCGAGTGGGCCCAGTGATACCTCTCCGTCATACGGAGTGACAAATCCCAGTCTTGATCCATGTCACCCAAAAGACACTTTCGGAGATACCCGTAGTCTACCTTTATAGTCACCCAGTTACATTGTGACGTTTGGCATACCCAAAGCACTCCTACGGTATCCGGGAGTTACACGATCTCATGGTCTAAGGAAAAGATACTTGACATTGGAAAACTCTAGCAAACGAACTATACGATCTTGTGCTATGTTTAGGATTGGGTCTTGTCCATCACATCATTCTCCTAATGATGTGATCTCGTTATCAATGACATCCAATGTCCATAGTCAGGAAACCATGACTATCTGTTGATCAACGAGCTAGTCAACTAGAGGCTCACTAGGGACATGTTGATGTCTGTTATTCACACATGTATTACGATTTCCGGATAACACAATTATAGCATGAATAAAGACAATTATCATGAACAAGGAAATATAATAATAATGCTTTTATTATTGCCTCTAGTGCATATTTCCAACAGTCTCCCACTTGCACTAGAGTCAATAATCTAGTTACATTGTGATGAATCGAACACCCATGGAATTCTGGTGTTGATCATGTTTTGCTCTAGGGAGAGGTTTAGTCAACGGATCTGCTACATTCAGGTCCGTATGTACTTTACAGATCTCTATGTCTCCATCTTGAACATTTTCACGAATGGAGTTGAAGCGACGCTTGATGTGCCTTGTCTTCTTGTGAAACCTGGGCTCCTTGGCAAGTGCAATAGCTCCAGTGTTGTCACAGAAGAGCTTGATCGGCCCCGACGCATTGGGTATGACTCCTAGGTCGGTGATGAACTCCTTCACCCATATTGCTTCATGTGCTGCCTCCGAGGCTGCCATGTACTCCGCTTCACATGTAGATCCCGCCACGACGCTTTGCTTGCAACTGCACCAGCTTACTGCCCCACCATTCAAAATATACACGTATCCGGTTTGTGACTTAGAGTCATCCAGATCTGTGTCGAAGCTAGCATCGACGTAACCCTTTATGACGAGCTCTTCGTCACCTCCATAAACGAGAAACATTTCCTTAGTCCTTTTTCAGGTACTTCAGGATATTCTTGACCGCTGTCCAGTGTTCCTTGCCGGGATTACTTTGGTACCTTCCTACCAAACTTACGGCAAGGTTTACATCAGGTCTGGTACACAGCATGGCATACATAATAGAACCTATGGCTGAGGCATAGGGGATGACGCTCATCTCTTCTATATCTTCTGCCGTGGTCGGACATTGAGCTGAGCTCAATTTCATACCTTGCAACACAGGCAAGAACCCCTTCTTGGATTGATCCATATTGAACTTCTTCAATATCTTATCAAGGTATGTGCTTTGTGAAAGACCTATGAGGCGTCTCGATCTATCTCTATAGATTTTGATGCCTAATATATAAGCAGCTTCTCCAAGGTCCTTCATTGAAAATTTTTTATTCAAGTAGGCCTTGATGCTGTCCAAGAGTTCTATATCATTTCCCATCAAAAGTATGTCATCTACATATAATATGAGAAATGCTACAGAGCTCCCACTCACTTTCTTGTAAACGCAGGCTTCTCCATAAGTCTGTGTAAACCCAAACGCTTTGATCATCTCATCAAAGCGAATGTTCCAACTCCGAGATGCTTGCACCAGCCCATAAATCGAGCGTTGGAGCTTGCACACTTTGTCAGCATTCTTAGGATCGACAAAACCTTCCGGCTGCATCTTATACAATTCTTCCTTAAGGAAACCATTAAGGAATGCCGTTTTGACGTCCATTTGCCATATTTCGTAATCATAGAATGCGGCAATTGCTAACATGATTCGGACGGACTTCAGCTTCGCTACCGGTGAGAAAGTCTCATCGTAGTCAACCCCTTGAACTTGTCGATAACCCTTAGCGACAAGCCGAGCTTTATAGATGGTCACATTACCATCCGCGTCTGTCTTCCTCTTAAAGATCCATTTATTTTCTATGGCTCGCCGCTCAACGGGCAAGTCAGTCAAAGTCCATACTTTGTTTTCATACATGGATCCTATCTTGGATTCCATGGCTTCCAGCCATTTGTCGGAATCCGGGCCCGCCATCGCTTCTTCATAGTTCGAAGGTTCACCATTGTCTAACAGCATGATTTCCAAGACAGGGTTGCCGTACCACTCTGGTGCGGAACGTGTCCTTGTGGACCTTCGAATTTCAGTAGGGGCTTGATCAGAAGTATCTTGATCATTTTCATTAACTTCCTCTCTAGTCGGTGCAGGCACCTCAGGAACATTTTCTTGAGTTGCGCCATTTTCCGGTTCAAGAGGTAATACTTCATCAAGCTCTACTTTCCTCCCACTTACTTCTTTCGAGAGAAACTCTTTCTCCAGAAAGGACCCATTCTTGGCAACAAAGATCTTGCCTTCGGATCTGAGGTAGAAGGTGTACCCAATAGTTTCTTTTGGGTATCCTATGAAGACGCATTTTTCCGACTTGGGTTCGAGCTTTTCAGGTTGAAGTTTCTTGACATAAGCATCGCATCCCCAAACTTTTAGAAACGACAGCTTAGGTTTCTTCCCAAACCATAATTCATACGATGTCGTCTCAACGGATTTCGACGGAGCCCTATTTAAAGTGAATGCGGCAGTCTCTAAAGCATAGCCCCAAAAAGAAAGCGTTAAATCGGTAAGAGACATCATAGATCGCACCATATCTAACAGAGTGCGATTACGACGTTCGGACACACCATTACGCTGATGTGTTCCAGGCGGCGTGAGTTGTGAAACTATTCCACATTTTCTTAAGTGTGCCCCAAACTCGTGACTCAAGTATTCTCCTCCACGATCTGATCGTAGAAACTTGATTTTCCTGTCACGTTGATTTTCAACCTCACTCTGAAATTCCTTGAACTTTTCAAAGGTTTCAGACTTGTGTTTCATTAAGTAGATATACCCATACCTACTTAAATCATCAGTGAGAGTGAGAACATAACGATAGCCACCGCGAGCCTCAACACTCATCGGACCGCACACATCAGTATGTATGATTTCTAATAAGTCGGTTGCTCGCTCCATTGTTCCTGAGAACGGAGTCTTGGTCATTTTACCCATAAGGCATGGTTCGCACGTGTCAAATGATTCATAATCAAGAGACTCTAAAAGTCCATCAGCATGGAGCTTCTTCATACGTTTGACACCTATGTGACCAAGGCGGCAGTGCCACAAGTATGTGGGACTATCATTATCAACCTTACTTCTTTTGGTACTCACATTATGAACATGTGTAGCATCACGTTCGAGATTCATAAAGAATAAACCATTCACCATAGGAGCATGACCATAAAACATATCTCTCATAAAAATGGAACAACCATTATTCTCAGATTTAAAAGAGTAGCCATCTCGAATTAAATGAGATCCCGATACAATGTTCATGCTCAAAGCTGGCACTAAATAACAATTATTAAGGTTTAAAACTAATCCCGAAGGGAGATGCAGAGGTAGCGTGCCGACGGCGATCACATTGACCTTGGAACCATTCCCGACGCGCATCGTCACCTCGTCCTTTGCCAGTTTCCGCTTATTCCGCAGCCCCTGCTTTGAGTTACAAATGTGAGCAACTGCACCGGTATCAAATACCCAGGAGCCACTACGGGCACTAGTAAGGTACACATCAATTACATGTATATCACATATACCTGTTGTTTTGCCGGCCTTCTTATCCGCTAAGTACTTAGGGCAGTTCCGCTTCCAGTGACCGCTTCCCTTGCAATAAAAGCACTCAGTCTCGGGCTTGGGTCCATTCTTTGGCTTCTTCCCGGCAGCTTGCTTGCCGGGCGCGGCAACCTCCTTGCCGTCCTTCTTGAAGTTCTTTTTATCCTTGCCTTTCTTGAACTTAGTGGTTTTATTGACCATCAACACTTGAAGTTCCTTCCTGACTTCTACCTCTGCTGATTTCAGCATAGCAAATACTTCAGGAATGGTCTTTTCCATCCCCTGCATATTGAAGTTCATCACAAAGCTCTTGTAGCTTGGTGGAAGCGACTGGAGGATTCTGTCAATGACCGCATCATCCGGGAGATTAACTCCCAGCTAAGTCAAGCGGTTATGCAACCCAGACATAGTGAGTATGTGCTCACTGACAGAACTGTTTTCCTCCATCTTACAGCTGAAGAATTTGTCGGAGACTTCATATCTCTCGACCCGGGCATGAGCTTGGAAAAACCATTTTCAGCTCTTCGAACATCTCATATGCTCCATGTATCTCAAAACGCTTTTGGAGCCCCGGCTCTAGGCTGTAAAGCATGCTGCACTGAACGAGGGAGTAGTCATCGAAACGTGCCTGCCAAGCGTTCATAACATCTTGTTCTGCAGGGAGAACGGGTGCGTCACCAAGCGGTGCTTGTAGGACATAATCTTTCTTGGCAGCTATGAGGATGATCCTCAGGTTCCGGACCCAGTCCGTATAGTTGCTGCCATCGTCTTTCAGCTTAGTTTTCTCTAGGAATGCGTTGAAGTTGAGGACTACGTTGGCCATTTGATCTACAAGACATATTGCAAAGATTTTAGACTAAGTTCATGATAATTAAGTTCAACTAATCAAATTATTAGTGAACTCCCACTTAGATTAGACATCCCTCTAGTCATCTAAGTATTACATGATCCGAGTTAAACTAGTCCGTGTCCGATCATCACGTGAGACGGACTAGTCAACATCGGTGAACATCTTCATGTTGATCGTATCTTCTATACGACTCATGCTCGACCTTTCGGTCTTCTGTGTTCCGAGGCCATGTCTGTACATGCTAGGCTTGTCAAGTCAACCTAAGTGTTTGCATGTGTAAATCTGTCTTACACCCGTTGTATGTGAACGTCTGAATAAAACACCCGATCATCACGTGGTGTTTTGAAACAGCGAACTGTCGCAACGGTGCACAGTTAGGGGGAACACTTCTTGAATTTATTGTGAGGGATCATCTTATTTACTACCGTCGTTCTAAGTAAACAAGATGCAAAACATGATAAACATCACATGCAATCAAATAATAAACGTGACATGATATGGCCAATATCACATAGCTCCTTTGATCTCCATCTTGGGGCTCCATGATCATCTTGTCACCGGCTTGACACCATGATCTCCATCATCATGATCTCCATCATCGTGTCTCCATGAAGTTGCTCGCCAACTATTACTTCTACTACTATGGCTAACGCGTTTAGCAATAAAGTAAAGTAATTTACATGGCGTTTCTCGATGACACGCGGGTCATTAAAAGAATAAAGACAACTCCTATGGCTCCTGCCGGTTGTCATACTCATCGACATGCAAGTCGTGAATCCTATTACAATAGCATGAACATCTCATACATCACATATAGATCATTCATCATTCATCACAACTTTGGCCATATCATATCACAAACCACTTGCTGCAAAAACAAGTTAGACGTCCTCTAATTGTTGTTGCAAGTTTTACGTGGCTGAATTAGGGTTCTAGCAAGAACGTCTTCTTACCTACGTTAAAGCCACAACGTGATTTGTCAACTTCTATTTCATAAGGACCCTGTTCATCGATTCCGCTCCAACTAAAGTGGGAGAGACAGACACCCGCCAGCCACCTTATGCAACTAGTGCATGTTAGTCGGTGGAACCGGTCTCACGTAAGCGTACGTGTAAGGTTGGTCCGGGCCGCTTCATCCCACAATACTGCTGAAGCAAGAAAGGACTAGTAACGGCAAGAAAGTTGACAAATCTACGCCCACAACAAATTGCGTTCTACTCGCGCAAGAAGAACTACGCATAGACCTAGCTTATGATGCCACTGTTGGGGAACGTTGCAGAAAACAAAAATTTTCCTACTCGTTTCACCAAGATCATCTAGGAGTTCATCTAGCAACGAGTGATTAGATGTATCTACATACCTTTGTAGATCGGGAGTGGAAGCGTTCAAAAGAACGGTGATGATGTAGTCGTACTCGACGTGATCCAAATCACCGATGACCAGCGCCGAACGGACGGCACCTCCGCGTTCAACACACGTACGGAACAGCCACGTCTCCTCCTTCTTGATCCAGCAAGGGAGGGAGGAGAGGTTGAGGGAGATGGCACCAGCAGCAGCACGACGGCGTGGTGTTGATGGAGCTGCAGTACTCCGGCAGAGCTTCGCTAAGCACTATGGAGGTGGAGGAGGTGTTGGGGAGGGAGAAGGAGGCAACCAAAGGCCAAGGCGTTCAGGTATGAAGTCCCTCCTCTCCCCCACTATATATAGGAGGGCCAAGGGGGGGTGGCCGGCCCTAGGAGATCCAATCTCCTAGGGGGTGCGGCGGCCAAGGGGGGTTTCCCTCCCCCCCCAAGGCACCTAGGAGGTGCCTTCCCCTCCTAGGACTCTTCCCCTTTCTAACCCTAGGCGCATGGGCCTATGTGGGGCTGGTGCCCTTGGCCCATTAGGCCAAGGCGCACCCCCTACAGCCCATGTGGCCCCCCCCCGGGACAGGTGGACCCACCAGGTGGACCCCCGGGACCCTTCCGGTGGTCCCGGTACAATACCGATAACCCCGAAACTTGTCCCGATGCCCGAAACAGGACTTCCCATATATAAATCTTTACCTCCGGACCATTTCGGAACTCCTCGTGACGTCCGGGATCTCATCCGGGACTCCGAACAACATTCGGGTTACTGCATATACATATCCCTACAACCCTAGCGTAACTGAACCTTAAGTGTGTAGACCCTACGGGTTCGGGAGACAAGCAGACATGACCGAGACGACTCTCCGGTCAATAACCAACAGCGGGATCTGGATACCCATGTTGGCTCCCACATGCTCCACGATGATCTCATCGGATGAACCACGATGTCGAGGATTCTATCAACCCCGTACGCTATTCCCTTTGTCTATCGATATGTTACTTGCCCGAGATTCGATCGTCGGTATCCCAATACCTCGTTCAATCTCGTTACCGGCAAGTCACTTTACTCGTACCGTAATTCATGATCCCGTGACCAGACACTTGGTCACTCTGAGCTCATTATGATGATGCATTACCGAGTGGGCCCAGTGATACCTCTCCGTCATACGGAGTGACAAATCCCAGTCTTGATCCATGTCACCCAACAGACACTTTCGGAGATACCCGTAGTCTACCTTTATAGTCACCCAGTTACGTTGTGACGTTTGGCATACCCAAAGCACTCCTACGGTATCCGGGAGTTACACGATCTCATGGTCTAAGGAAAAGATACTTGACATTGGAAAAACTCTAGCAAACGAACTATACGATCTTGTGCTATGTTTAGGATTGGGTCTTGTCCATCACATCATTCTCCCAATGATGTGATCTCGTTATCAATGACATCCAGTGTCCATAGTCAGGAAACCATGACTATCTGTTGATCAACGAGCTAGTCAACTAGAGGCTCACTAGGGACACGTTGGTGTCTGTTATTCACACATGTATTACGATTTCCGGATAACACAATTATAGCATGAATAAAGACAATTATCATGAACAAGGAAATATAATAATAATGCTTTTATTATTGCCTCTAGGGCATATTTCCAACAGTCTCCCACTTGCACTAGAGTCAATAATCTAGTTACATTGTGATGAATCGAACACCCATGGAATTCTGGTGTTGATCATGTTTTGCTCTAGGGAGAGGTTTAGTCAATGGATCTGCTATATTCAGGTCCGTATGTACTTTACAAATCTCTATGTCTCCATCTTGAACATTTTCACGAATGGAGTTGAAGCGACGCTTGATGTGCCTTGTCTTCTTGTGAAACCTGGGCTCCTTGGCAAGTGCAATAGCTCCAGTGTTGTCACAGAAGAGCTTGATTGGCCCCGACGCATTGGGTATGACTCCTAGGTCGGTGATGAACTCCTTCACCCATATTGCTTCATGTGCTGCCTCCGAGGCTGCCATGTACTCCGCTTCACATGTAGATCCCGCCACGACGCTCTGCTTGCAACTGCACCAGCTTACTGCCCCACCATTCAAAATATACACGTATCCGGTTTGTGACTTAGAGTCATCCAGATCTGTGTTGAAGCTAGCGTCGACGTAACCTTTTACGACGAGCTCTTCGTCACCTCCATAAACGAGAAACATTTCCTTAGTCCTTTTCAGGTACTTCAGGATATTCTTGACCGCTGTCCAGTGTTCCTTGCCGGGATTACTTTGGTACCTTCCTACCAAACTTACGGCAAGGTTTACATCAGGTCTGGTACACAGCATGGCATACATAATAGAACCTATGGCTGAGGCATAGGGGATGACACTCATCTCTTCTATCTCTGCTGTCGTGGTCGGACATTGAGCTGAGCTCAATTTCACACCTTGCAAAACAGGCAAGAACCCTTTCTTGGACTGATCCATTTTGAACTTCTTCAAAATCTTATCAAGATATGTGCTTTGTGAAAGACCTATGAGGCGTCTTGATCTATCCCTATAGATCTTGATGCCTAATATATAAGCAGCTTCTCCAAGGTCCTTCATTGAAAAACTCTTATTCAAGTAGGCCTTAATGCTGTCCAAAAGTTCTATATCATTTCCCATCAAAAGTATGTCATCTACATATAGTATGAGAAATGCTATAGAGCTCCCACTCACTTTCTTGTAAACACAGGCTTCTCCATAAGTCTGTGTAAACCCAAACGCTTTGATCATCTCATCAAAACGAATGTTCCAACTCCGAGATGCTTGCACCAGCCCATAAATCGAGCGTTGGAGCTTGCACACCTTGTCAGCATTTTTAGGATCGACAAAACCTTCCGGCTGCATCATATACAATTCTTCCTTAAGGAAACCATTAAGGAATGCCGTTTTGACGTCCATTTGCCAAATTTCATAATCATAAAATGAGGCAATTGCTAACATGATTCGAACGGACTTCAGCTTCGCTACCGGTGAGAAAGTCTCATCATAGTCAATCCCTTGAACTTGTCGATAACCCTTAGCGACAAGCCGAGCTTTATAGATGGTCACATTACCATCCGCGTCTGTCTTCTTCTTAAAGATCCATTTATTTTCTATGGCTCGCCGTTCTACGGGCAAGTCAGTCAAAGTCCATACTTCGTTTTCATACATGGATCCTATCTCGGATTTCATGGCTTCTAGCCATTTGTCGGAATCCGGACCCGCCATCGCTTCTTCATAGTTCGAAGGTTCACCATTGTCTAACAACATGATTTCCAAGACAGGGTTGCCGTACCACTCTGGTGCGGAACGTGTCCTCGTGGACCTTCGAATTTCAGTAGGAGCTTGATCAGAAGTATCTTGATCATTATCATTAACTTCCTCTTTAGTCGGTGCAGGTGTTGGGTAACGTTGCAGAAAACAAAAAATTTCCTACTCGTTTCACCAAGATCATCTAGGAGTTCATCTAGCAATGAGTCATTGGATGCATCTACGTACCTTGTAGATCGCGAGCGGAAGCGTTCAAAGAACGGGGATGATGTAGTCGAACACGACGTGATTCGAATCACCGGAGATCCTAGCACCGAACGGACGGCACCTCCGCGTTCAACACACGTACGGAACAGCCACGTCTCCTCCTTCTTGATCCAGCAAGGGAGGGAGGAGAGGTTGAGGGAGATGGCACCAGCAGCAGCACGACGGCGTGGTGTTGATGGAGCTGCAGTACTCCGGCAGAGCTTCGCTAAGCAATAAGGAGATGGATGAGGTGTTGGGGAGGGAGAAGGAGGCAACCAAAGGCCAAGGACTCAAGGTATGAAGTCCCTCCTCTCCCCCACTATATATAGGGGTGCCAAGGGGGGGTGGCCGGCCCTAGGAGATCCAATCTCCTAGGGGGTGCGGCGGCCAAGGGGGGTTTCCCTCCCCCCCAAGGCACCTAGGAGGTGCCTTACCCTCCTAGGACTCTTGCCCCCTTGAACCCTAGGCGCATGGGCCTATGTGGGGCTGGTGCCCTTGGCCCAAGCAGGCCAAGGCGCACCCCCTACAGCCCATGTGGCCCCCGGGGATGGGTGGCCCCACCCGGTGGGCCCCCGGGACCCCTCCGGTGGTCCCGGTACAATACCGATAACCCCGAAACTTGTCCCGATGCCCGAAACAGGACTTCCCATATATAAATCTTTACCTCCGGACCATTCCAGAACTCCTCGTGACGTCCGGGATCTCATCCGGGACTCCGAACAACATTCGGGTTACTGCATATACATATCCCTACAACCCTAGCGTAACCGAACCTTAAGTGTGTAGACCCTACGGGTTCGGGAGACAAGCAGACATGACCGAGACGACTCTCCGGTCAATAACCAACAGCGGGATCTGGATACCCATGTTGGCTCCCACATGCTCCACGATGATCTCATCGGATGAACCACGATGTCGAGGATTCAATCAACCCTGTACGCTATTCCCTTTGTCTATCGATATGTTACTTGCCCGAGATTCGATCGTCGGTATCCCAATACCTCGTTCAATCTCGTTACCGGCAAGTCACTTTACTCGTACCGTAATGCATGATCCCGTGACCAGACACTTGGTCACTCTGAGCTCATTATGATGATGCATTACCGAGTGGGCCCAGTGATACCTCTCCGTCATACGGAGTGACAAATCCCAGTCTTGATCCATGTCACCCAACAGACACTTTCGGAGATACCCGTAGTCTACCTTTATAGTCACCCAGTTACGTTGTGACGTTTGGCATACCCAAAGCACTCCTACGATATCCGGGAGTTACACGATCTCATGGTCTAAGGAAAAGATACTTGACATTGGAAAACTCTAGCAAACGAACTATACGATCTTGTGCTATGTTTAGGATTGGGTCTTGTCCATCACATCATTCTCCTAATGATGTGATCTCGTTATCAATGACATCTAGTGTCCATAGTCAGGAAACCATGACTATCTGTTGATCAACGAGCTAGTCAACTAGAGGCTCACTAGGGACATGTTGATGTCTGTTATTCACACATGTATTACGATTTCCGGATAACACAATTATAGCATGAATAAAGACAATTATCATGAACAAGGAAATATAATAATAATGCTTTTATTATTGCCTCTAGGGCATATTTCCAACAGTAATGACTACGCATCAGCGGCAACACCTGAGCGCGCCATAGAAGGTAGTTATCAGCAGAGAGCTTCACCGTCACCAGATGAGCAAAGTGGAACGGTCCTGGTTCAGCCACCGGTGCGGGGAGCTGCGAGTCGTACGTCGGAGGAGCACTGTACGGAGTCAGCGCATCGGCCGACGGAGGCGCACGGTAGTGTTGGTGATGACCGTAGGGCGCCGTCGAAGGCACGCCGTAGGGCTGCAGCGATGCGACGTGCGGCACAGGGACAACATAGGAGCGCCATACGGCGCCTCGTAGGGCACCGCGGAGGACGAAGCATACGGCGCCTGCGGGACATACGACGATGGCGATGGCGTGACATACGGCGCTGGATATGCGCCGCCATAGGGCACCTGCGAACCTGAAGCCGGCGGCGCAGCATGTGACTGGATCCCACCGTAGGGCAACTGCGCCGGGACGCCATACTGCAACGGCGCGACGTACGGCGCAGCATCGCGGGGTAGCTGGGACGCCAGCGAGCCACGCGGCTGGGACACCAGCGATGGATCCCGATGCGGCTGGGACGCATCATGGGCAGAGCCGTAGTGCACCTGGCCATGCCCCGCAGGATCGTAGGCATCACGGGAGTACGACCCATCACGGGCGCTGGAAGGATGGATCGCGGGCGCTGGCGGGCGCGATCCCGCCGCAGCCGGACGGGCCCAGGCGAGCGGCGTAGACGCCATGAACGGCGAGTCTGTCACCAGGTTTGATAGAGGTGGCGCGGCGGCGGAGGTCGACGCAGCGGCGGCAGAGGAGGCGGAAGCACGACGCGGATCGAACGCGTCGTCTAATACCATGTTAGACAAACTAGGGTTTGGAACAATGCTCGATACCCTAAGCAGGTACGGCTGTCATGTATATATAGGAGAGAACGTACAGGTACATGTATTGTGTTACAACACGTATATCTACGATATACCTAGTCTAACACCATGCACATGGTGGTGGATGTTCGTGTTGCGTCTCCAGGCGGTGGCACGGTCGTTGGTGGCAACCCCTCCTTAAGGTTGCCCTGGTCGTCGTCTCCGGCCACTCAGAGGCCTTGCTCGTGTCGCAGAAGACCGCACCAGGTAAGGACCCTAGTGACCAGCGTGTTCAGCATCACGTCAGGCGGGCCCATGCTGATGTGCATTTTCATCGGCCTTGCCAAGGGATACCGCCCTTATGACTGGTCACTGACTAGGACGTCTGCTCGGATGTATATCGTCCGCTTGAGGATCATGGCCATAGATGCTTTTAGTTGTCAGAAGTCTCATCATGTGAGACCCGCCGGCCGGGTGTGCCTTTTCGATGAGATTATTTTAGTTGTACCGGATATTCTCTGCCATTCTCCGAATATGGAGGTCGCTGTCTGTTGATTCTTCAATGACTCCCTTGGAGCTCTTTTTGAAAGCAAACTTTCTAAAGAAACTCATCTTATTCCTATGAATAAAATTCTGAAAATTTTAGTCTATAAAATTTTTGTGAACAAAACTTCACAAGATTAATAGCAACTACTCATAGGGAAGCATAGAGGTTATATTGAGCATTCAAACTACTTAGAACTCTAAGAATTAAACATGCAAGCACATCTACAGCAGCACCAAGAGTGGCTATTTTTTCAAAATATAAGCCACTAAAGCAAAAGCTAATTGGACCAATGGAGGAGTCACATACCAAGTAACAATCCACCAAAATAGTTTTGGAAACGGAGCTTCGAGCAAAGAGATCAAAATCTACGCATTTGAGAGCAAGAACATGAGAGGGAGCAATGGCGATTTTTTTTCTAAAGGTAGGTGATGACATGGGCTAAAGAAATAAGTTAGGGGGGCCACGTGGGGACCACAACCCACCAGGGCGTGCTTGGGGCTGCTGGCGCACCCAGGTGGGTTGTGCCCACCTGGTGCACCCCTACTGATGTTATTTGCACCAAAAATTCTGAAATATTCAGAAAAAATTGTATTAAATTTTCAGGGCATTATGAGAACTTTTATTTTTGGGTCGGTTTTTTTTATTGTACGAAAAATTCAGAAAATAGACAAAGCATGACATTCTATTTTATTTAATTAAGAAAAACAGAAAACAAAAGTTGGAAACAGAAAGTTGTGCTTACTAAATTCATCAACTTCATACCTCTCAAAAATGATCAATTAATAAAGTTGATCAAGTCTTATTAGTAGACACCGTCGATTAGAATGAAACCGAAGAACTTTCGTAAAACACTAAGTTACCTCAACGGGGATATGCTTGTGACCAACAATAAGCATTTCATATTTCTTTTTGGCAGTAGGTAGAGGTAGTTGAAAACTTCCAATAGTGAGTGTCAGAGATTTTTCAATAACATTAATACCATTCACTTGGAATTTTTTTTGGAAAGTGCACCGTATGCTCATTACCATTAATATGAAAACATTGCTTTTATTATAATCAATAACAGCCCTGCAGTATCCAAGAAGGGTGTACCAAGGATAATCGACATGTTCTCGTCCTCGGGCATCTCAAGTATAACAAAGTCAGTTAAGATAGTAACATTTGCCACAACAACTGGCACATTCTCACCAATACCGATAGTTATGGCAGTTGATTTGTCAGCCATTCGCAAAGATATTTCAGTAGGTGTGTTTATTCAAATCAAGTATTTTATATAAGGAGAAAGTCATAACACTAACACCAGTTCCTAAATCATGAAAAGCAATTTTAACATCATTTCTTTTGATAGAGCAAGGTATAGTTGGTATTCCCGGATCTCCATGTTTTTGGTACTCCATCCTTAAAAGAATGATTAGCAAGCATGGTGGATATTTCAGCTTCCGGTATCTTTATTTTATTAGAGATGATGTCTTTCATATATTTTGCATAAGGGGCCATCTTTAAAATATTAGTCGAGCGAGTGCACAGAAAGACTGGCCTAAAAATTTCAGCAAAGAGTTCAAATTCTTCATCATCCTTTTTCTTAGTTGACTTAGGCGGAAAGGGCATGGGTTTTATAACCCATGGCTCTCTTTCTTTTCCATGTTTCCTAGCAACAAATTCTCTTTTATCATATCTTTTATTTTTAGGTTGTGGGTTGTCAAGATCAAGAGCTGGTTCTATTTCAAAATCATTATCTAGTTCCTTATCAATGTCGGGTTGAGTGTCTTCATGAACATCATGATTACCTTTTTCATTGTCACTCTCTAAATTTTCATCATACCTAGTTCAATCTCGTTACCGGCAAGTCTCTTTACTCGTTCCATAATGCATCATCCCGTAGCTAACTCATTAGTCACATTGCTTGCAAAGGCTTATAGTGATGTGCATTACCGAGAGGGCCCAGAGATTTCTCTCCGATACTCGGAGTGACAAATCCTAATCTTGATCTATGCCAACCCAAAAACACCTTCGGAGACACCTATAGAGCATCTTTATAATCACCCAATTACGTTGTGACGTTCGATAGCACACAAGGTGTTCTTCCGGTATTCGGGAGTTGCATAATCTCGTAGTCAGAGGAATATGTATAAGTCACGAGGTAAGCAATAACAATAAAACTTAACGATCATTATGCTAAGCTAACGAATGGGTCTTGTCCATCACATCATTCTCTAATGACGTGATCCCGTTCGTCAAATGACAACACATGTATATGGTTAGGAAACTTAACCATCTTTAATTAACGAGCTAGTCAAGTAGAGGCATACTAGGGGCACTCTATTTTTGTCTATGTACTCACGCATGTACTAAGTTTCCGGTTAATACAATTCTAGCATGCATAATAAACATTTATCATGATATAAGAAAATATAAATAACAACTTTATTATTGCCTCTAAGGCATATTTCCTTCAGTGGAGGTGACCGGAAGTGCGGATAAAGAGAACTAGATGTAGATGCGGTTAGAGGGGACATGAAAACACTTGCACCCTTTATGAAGAGAACTATAACCAAGAAACACGCGTTGTTTAGACCGAAACTCCAACTTGCGTTGGTTATATGGACGAAGATGTGGCCAACACACACTATAATCAGGAACTTCATTCAACAAGAGCTTAAGTGGTGTTTTTATCTGACGGAGTCGTGTAGGGAGTCTGTTAATGAGAAAGCATGCGGTGGAAAATCATTCCAAAATCGGAAAGGAACAAAGGCATGAGCAAGCAAAGCAAGACCAGTCTCAATGATATGGCGATGTTTACGCTCAACTACACCATTTCGCTGATGTGTATGACGACAAGACACACAATGTGTAATTCCAAGCTTATTAAAAAATGCATTGAGGTTGTGATACTCACCCGCCCCCAATCGGATTGCACATGAATGATTTTATGACTGAGCAGATGCTCAACATGCGCTTGGAATTGCAAGAAAACATTAAACACATCAGACTTGCATTTCAGAAGATAAAGCCGAGTGAATCCACTATAAGCATCAATGAAAATGAGATAGTAATTATGATCACTAACAGAGGTTTGGGCATGGCCCCATACATCTGAAAACACAAGTTCAAGCGGTTTATTGACAACATGACTCGACTCAAAAAAGGAAGTTGATGACTCTTGCCTTGCTGACAGGCATCACAAACTGCATCAACATGTTTATTGGACACGACTGGAAGCTCATGATGATGAAGTACAAGGCAAACGATGGGAGTGGCAGGATGACCAAGACGTGCATGCCAATGTGATGGTGACACATGAATGCCACTGAAAGCAGTGGTGGCACACCAAGTGCATAGGGACCATTATGACGCAGTCGACCTCTAAGGTGTACGCCCCTCGTGTCCCGGTCCTTAACAAAAAAATTAAAAGGATGAAATTCATCAAGAACATTATTATCACGAGTAAGTTTAGGAACTGAAAGCAAACTATGTGAAATAGAGGGAACACGAAGGACATTAAGAAGATGTAATTGTGTGGATCAACGTGTAAGATGTGATGCCTGGCCAATATGTGAGATGTGCATACCTTCCCCATTAGCAGTGCGAACCTGATCGTGTCGATGATACGACTCCTGTGTAGAGAGCTAGCCCATCTCACTCGTCAGGTGATTGGTAGATCCCTTATCCATGTACCAAGATGCATCAACTGGATAGGAAGGACTATGCCCCCGCTCATGACTCGCCAGGTTAGCCTGCTTCTCATTACCCTTGCCATTGTTCCCCATCCCCTAGAAATCCTGCTTGAAGCGACGATGACAACGCGAGGCAAGGTGACCATCAAGTCCACACAGCTGGCAGGGGACCTGAGCACCACATGAAGAGCAGCAGCCACTGACTCGACGTCCCGTGGAATTCGTGGTGTCCCACAAATTAAGCACGGTCAGCGGAGGTTTGCCACGAGTTGGTGGCTTGTAGGGTTTTCCCATCACACGCGTTGCAGCGTTGGCGGAAGGGAAGTCGGTGTAGAACGGGGAGCCTGGATGCGTTGTTTCGTAGCGAGAAGACGCGCGTACAACTCACGCGGTTGGATGAGAGTGTCATGACCATTGATATTCTCCACCAAATTATCATAATCATCACCTAGTCCACTCCTCCGGGCCAAGAGCCTTGCCAATGGAGGCAAGAGTGTCAGCCATACCCGTCACCTTGTTGAAGTAGTCAGTGACGGTGAGTTCATGAAGCTTCACCTCCCCAAGCGTAGTGCGGATGGCGTGAGCCCGCGCCTGAGACTGTGAAGCAAAACTGGTATGAAGAGCCGTCCACGCGTTCTGAGACGTAGCGGCGAAGATGACCAATGACGAGACCCCCTCCGTACGAGAAGACTGGATGGCAGAAAGGATGACCTGATCTTGGGCCACCCATGCATGATGCCCCGGGTGATATGGCGGGGGCACGACAGAGTGTCATCAACAAAGCCTTCCAAATAGCGACTGCGGAGAAGTGGCAAGACCTGAGCACGCCACGACAGGTAGTTATCCGTCATCAACTTCATCAGATGAGATGCGCAAAGTAGAACGGCGCAGCAGGTACACCGTGATCCAAAGACGGTGACGGTGCATAAAACCCCGAATGGGAGGAACCACTCGGTAGCACGAAGGAAGCCACCAACTCCGCCGCCGGGCCGCCGTAGGGCGCCCCCGTACGAAGAGGACGCGTCATAAGGAGGCGCAATCACCGAGGCTGTCGGGTAAGCGTAGGCCAACAACAACGCAGACGAAGTCAGTCACAGAGTAGCTGGGGCGGTGTTGTAGGGATCGGCTGCCGCGACATAGACGCCGTAGGAAACAACACCGTGGGCCACCGGCAGCGGTTGCGCGTCGTGAGCCGATGGGGGCTGCTGGGTGCCGTAGGCCGGCGAGGCGTGCTGAGCGTCGTGGACCAGCGGCGACTGGCCGCCGTATGGCGCGGGAAGCCAGCACGGCCCGATAGCAGGAGAAGCGCTATACGCAGCAGCGCCGTAGATCGGCTGTGGTGGAGTTGGAATACCATGCAACGTAGATGGTGTTACATAATCCTGTTCACGTTTCCAGCCCACCAACCATGACCGACCACCCGTGAGTTCACTGAGATTTATCCCGGGCACCTGGGCTCTGATACCAATTGTTACGCAATCCCGGTCCGCTATCACTAGCGTTTCCGACCCACATGCGTTAACCAGGCCCAACCAGAGAGCAACACCGACTTATGATAGGCCTTCGACCCTCTCCTCCCAAAAGACTAGCCAGTTAGGAGGGGACACCCCCGCCCTTATAAGTCGTGTTTTGCCTCCTCCCACAACCGATGTGGGACTAAACCCAACAATCTGGTATCATGTGTTGATACCATGTATTGGAATAAGCCACGGCGTGTGGTATGGTCGGGCTCGTTTGGTGCGCGCGGGATGTGCGGGATGCACTGGTGCGGTCGGGCTCGTCGGGACGCAGCGGAAGCGTGGAGAGTGTGCATGTGTGTAGCGTGTGTGTCCCGGTGGCGCATGAGTCCGTACTCACGTTGGTGTCCACCGTGTTTAGAGTCTAGGTCATATACGTAGCTAGTAGCAGTGGACGTCGGAGCGTCCAGTGACCGGTGTGCTAGGCGAGTCTGCAGGAGTTGGTGTGCGTCAGGTTGTTAGCTGGTTGTTAGCTGCATGCATGATCGGGTCAAGTGGTCGTTGCAGAGCCGAACGTGGGCGTGGATGCATGTGTGATGGAAGCGTGGGCGATGTGTCTCTGCCGGCTACGAAGCAGGCTGGTGTGCTCGTGTTTGGAGTGCGATGCGTGTGCCAGTTGTATGAGTTTGGTGCTCTTGAAATAGTAACGGGGTTGTGTGCGCAGTCGGGTGAAACTCCACTGTATTGTGCTCCTCTTTCTTCTATCTCCAGCTATTTGAGAGAGAGAGCTAGTTGAGGCTGCGCCAACATTTGGTATCAGAGCTTCGGTGCGATCTTGCCGATGGCCATGTCGCTTGTCCCTCACGGTGGTGGTGGCGGGGTGATGGCGTTGCAGCTACAGCCACTGACGACGATGAACTACACCGCCTGGGCGATCAAGGCGGAGGCTATCCTTGACGCCCAGGGGCTGTGGAGTGCGGTGGCTCCGACGGAGGGCGCGGCGGTCGACGCCAGGAAGAGCAAGACGGTGCGGCGGTGATGCTGGGCGCGCTTTCGGAGGACTTGCTGATGTAGGTGGCGACGAAGCCAACTGCGACGGAGGTATGAGACTTCCTCAAGGTTCGCTTCGTCGGCGCCAATCATGTGCGGGTTGCGAGGCTCGGGACGCTGCACGACGAGTTCGAGCGCCTACGAATGGAAGGCGACGATGAGCTAGACGAGTACGCTAGGAAGGTCAGCGGCATGGCGGCAAGGTACGCGATGCTCGGGTCGACGCTTGACGACAGCGCCATGGTGAAGAAGTTGCTCGACACCGTGCCGGACTGCTTGTACGCCGCGGTGGCTGGAATCGAGCAATTCTGCAACGTGGAGGAGATGGCGTTCGAGGAGGCGTTCGGGCGGCTCAAGGCGTTCGAGGAGAGGACGCGGCGGCGCGCACGGGCCGGCGGCGAGTGCGCGGACGGGCAGCTGATGATGACGGCGACACAGTGGGTGGCTCGGGAGCGACGGGAAGGCGGACGTGGCTTCGGCGACCACGACAACGACGGCGTGGCGAGCACATCGTCGGGCAACGGAGGGAAACACCATGGACGCGGCTACAAATGCGGGGAGCACGGGCACTTCCGGCGCGAGTGCCCGCAGCTGCAGAAACGACCGGCGGCGGAGCAGGCTCTCCTGGCTGACGGCAACATCGACGACGATGGACTCCTCTAGGCCGTGGCTTAGGGTGTGTGTGTTGAAATAAGCCACGGCGTGTGGTATGATCGGGCTAGTCGTGCACGTCGGGTGCACGTGGAACGTACGGGACGCAGCGGAAGCGTGGCGAGTGTGCATGTGTGTAGCGTGTGTGTCCCGGTGGCGTGCGAGTCCGTACTCACGTTGGTGTCCACCCTGTAGTCTAGAGTCTAGGTCATATAAGCAGCAGTGGACGTCGGAGCGTTCGGTGACCGGTGTGCTGGCCGAGTCTAGAGGAGTTAGTTTGCATCAGGTTGTTAGCTGCATGCATGATCGGGTCAAGTGGCCATTGCAGAGCCGAACATGGACGTGGATGCATGCGTGATGGAAGCGTGGGCGCTGCGTCTCTGCCGGCTACAAAGCAGGCTGGTGTGCTCGTGTTTGGAGTGCGATGCATGTGTCAGTTGTATGAGTTTGGTGTTTTTAGAATAGTAACGAAGCTGTGTGTGCAGCCGGGTGAAACTCCGGTGTATTGTGCTCCTCTTTCTTCTACCTCCAGCTACGTGAGAGAGAGAGAGAGCTAGTTGGGGCTACACCAACAGATGGGTTGGCGTCGACTACATGCATCAATGTATCGGGGGCATGCAGCGTTGTGTGGCGTCATGTAAACCAGCAGGCGACAGAGGAGCAACGCCCTGGGTGGCAGCGGCCAGCGCTGCGGCAGCGATGGCCGCAGCCATGGATGCGCCAGCCATCGAGGCAAGCGGACGGAACGCCAGATACGGGGAGGCAGCGGTGCGCTGGGCGACAGCGGTCGGGGTGGCGCCGGCGAGGACAGCAGCCGCCGGGGCAGAGGCCATGGCTGCGATCAAAACGAGGGACGAGGCCGAAGCGTACGACCGTAACCCTAGTCTGATGCCATGTTAAAATTATGTTTCTGGAAAACTGCCCAATACCCAATGCGGGTGTGGCTATCTCATTGGGACAGGGTATTAGAGATGATGCATGGATATACATCATGTGAGGCGGGGAATTCTAAGATATATAGTACCTTCCTATTTAGTGGGTTTATGAGCAACTGATGAAGAATTTCGAGGATGGGAGAGATGTGCCAACAGTGTGCCATGTCGCTTGGCTGCCTCATGGACGCTGGAGGCCGCCCAATCTAATTGGAACTGCCATCATTACACCTTCCACTCCGCTGCATCAACAGACTGGGTATCTCAATTGTAAACATCACTAAGGCTTGAATGAGATGAAGTAGTTAATTGTGGGATGTTACTCCTTTGATTCAAAATGTAGCAATCAACTAAACATAAATTGCAAGTAAATGGTTTATGAGCAAATGGGAAATAGACAAAGAATAGCGAATAACTTTTCCAATTGGCATCCTTTACTTCCCACGAAACTAAACAACAGTGTATAAGCTATCAGCAATAGCATAGGAAAACTGTGACAATGCAGATGCACCCAGAGTTGAGAAGAACAGTAGCAACAAAATGAGATAATTATAGACTATTTATTAAAGTGTTCAAATAATGTATGCCAGGAAATCCAAATCGTTATACATGGACATTGTTGATTCTCCCTTGCACCGGTGCAAGTATCCGTTAGCTGTTCGGTAAATTTGCGGAAGATTAAGAAGTGGAAAAATCTTGATGTCTTGACTCTGGCCAAAAGAAGAAAATCAATGGATTTAAGTGCGACTTAATTATGTGTTCTGTATTATAGACAATGTGACATGAGTAGCAACTTGGATGAAGCTTATCTGGAAGAATAATACCAGAGAGACATAAGAGGCTAATTGGTTCACTGCCAAAGTTTGGCATTGCCAACATTTGGCAAGCCAGCATTTAGCAAAACCAAATGTTGCCAAAAATTGGCAACTTTTTGAGAGGCGGGCAAGAACCAATTGGTAGCCAACCAATTGAGCGCTAAATTTTTAGACTTGCCAACAATTGGCATGCCAATTATTGGCACCAAACCAATTAGGCTCTAAGTGCCCAAGCAACGGGAAGCATGCGTAAAGCCATTGATGCTCCTTTTCGTATGAAAAATAAGTAACTAACAATCAACTATGCTAGTCATCCATGCTTATATGGTAAAAGGATGGCGAGTTCCGTAAAGTAATCTTTAAAGCTAAACAATGGTGAAAAATATAATACATGTTCGGCCGATTGAGTAGGGAGCACATGGCATGACTGTGGATGCATTTACTCAACAGGCGTGTTTCAAGCACTTTGCAGGTTTTTTGTCAGATACATGTCCATTAACAGGAGTAGCAACAATACTATGCAGCAAGAACCACCAATCGTATTGGATACTTGTGGTCGGCAGAAAATCAGAAAAATCTTCATGCTTCACTTATATTTGTTCAAGAGTTGAAATTGCATTTGGTAGTTGGCATGACATTAATATGTTGGTATGAAATGATATGTATATATGGGTGGTATAAACAAAAATTTGCATGAACAATCTCTGGAAGTTATAAACTCGAGAAAATTATTTTGAGATAATTAGATAATAATATATGTGCATTATGATGGATGAACTCGCATATAGAAGTGGTTACTGTGTTAAAGTTGATTAAAGCTGAGCCTTTCTTTCAACTAATGAACTAAAACTAGGGAACTTAAGTGAAAACTAGAGTAGATCAAAGTGCTGAACCGGCGTTGTAAGTAAACAAATGACTTTGGTTTAGGCCGGGATGCAAGGTGGCTAACTCCTATCGAACTACCCCTCGGGGTACTTGATTTCATGGTTCCGTGTTAATGCCACAAAGCACTTGTTGTATCGTAAGTTCTTTTTTATTAATGTAAGTTTGAAAGCTTTCTACACTTTCATTTCATCTTTATTGATAGCCTCTTCGGTATCTTGTATTGCTCGCTCTCACATTGGTACTTGGTGCATACTTCGCCGAAACATCCAAATTTCGTGGGAGGACTTCCTCATGTTCGTCTACACGCAAGCACATATATCTTCCTCAAACAGTCACCGATATTAGTTTTCATATATCTCCCTACACATGTTTTCATAAATCTTCCTCAGGGGTACTTGATTCCATGGTTCTACCTATCATGGCATTCTCATAGTCATTCTAAGATATATTTTCATGCAACTTCCATCATCATTTACATTACATTTTCATGACTAGAGATGTGATCCTTCACTGTCATTTTGCTTTACATGACCATATAAAGCTGGAATGATATTCATGTGGCACAACCACCGATATATGTTTTCATATATGCTACACTAGATCATTCCACATCCTGGTACACTGTCAGAGGCATTCATATAGAGTTTCCACATCAGGTTATGCTGGAAGCCCTCTTTCATGTCACGGGTTGCTTGCCTTTTTCTTTCGGGAACTGACCATACTCTGCATGCACCATAATTAGGTATGTAGGTATAAACATTACTCCCTCCGTAAAGAAATATAAGAGCATTTAGGTAACTAAAGTAGTGATCTAAACACTCTTATATTTGTTTACATAGGAAGTATTACACATGTGTTAAATCCATATCAAATGCATACTCCCTCAGTCCTGAAATTCATGTCGTGAGCTAGTTCAATTTTTTTTGCAAAAAACCCCTATGCGTTTAAATCCGTTGCACAAAACCCCTTCTCCTTCCTTCCTCCCAGGCAAGACGCCGGCACGAGCCACCGTTGCGAGCCACCTGCACCGCGCACCACCTGAGATGTCCGCCGCCGACGCCTAGCTGCGCCGCTGCCAAGGAGGCAGCCATCTCTGCCCACTTGTGCAGCTCGACCGCCGCCACCCCACATCACCCACAGCCGCCCACTGATGCGACCAGCTCATCCACCGTACGGCCCAACGCCACGTCCCACCTGCGGCACTGCCACGGAGGCGGCGGCCGCGGCCCACCTGCGCCCACGGAGGCGACCACGACCGCCGTAGACACTTCATCCGCTATGGCCGCCGGTGCCGTGGATAATTCCGGCGGCTCCCGCGTCTTCTGCTGCTGTTGTCTTCATCCGCGTCTGCTTCTGTCTGCCAGACCGGCGACCTTGGTTTCCTCTAGAGCCCCGCCTTTCCCGCTGCTACTGGGATAGGTACTGAAAGTTTGAATTTCATATGGTGAAATTGAATGTTTGTCTAGATCAATTATTGCTAACATTGTGGAATTAGAGCAAATCATCCAATTTTGAACATATGCAATCATTGTACTTTGCTGACCGTCAAATTGTTAAGTCACTGAACATGTCCAGTTTGTAGTACTTCAGTTTGGAATACTGGTGGAATTACCCTAGTTTGGAGTACTCCACAAATTATGATAGTGAATGAACATAATTCAGTTTGGTACCGCCAGTTTGGAGTACTGTTTGCAACTTATGAAAGCAAATTACGAAAGCAACTTCCGCAAAAGAAAAATGTATCAAGAGGAATCATATCTGGTTCGCTGGAGTATTGTGTAAATTAATGGACTACAGTTTGAGAATATGATCTGGTTCAGTTAGAGGAAAGTTCAGTTAGATTTTGTAAATGGTCAGATTTTGTAACTGTCTATGTCCACTGTCAAAATTCAGTTAAAATATGCTCAAAGATCCACTCTACTCTGTCAATGTAAATCAAGAAATGGAGCAGCATGACATTGACCAAAATATTCAACATTCAGAGAT
Organism: Triticum aestivum; assembly: GCF_018294505.1. Taxonomy (NCBI): domain Eukaryota; kingdom Viridiplantae; phylum Streptophyta; class Magnoliopsida; order Poales; family Poaceae; genus Triticum; species Triticum aestivum. The sequence goes on along the minus strand of NC_057809.1, from coordinate 2,312,540 downwards.
GATTGAACATTCAGTTTAAAATGATAGTCTATTTTAAAATGATTGCAACACAAACAGGCAAGTGTCCACTTGATCCTTGAAGGGCCAGTCCTTGAACTGTCCGCCTTTCCGAGCACAAACACGGCCACCACACACGCGCAATCGTCGGTATTCATCATCTCACACAATCTATCCATCCATCCATACTTGATGAACACGTGGAATTGACAAAGGGATTTATCACACCCTGACCCTGCCTAGCCGTTGTGTGCAGGAACAATCTTTTTCTTTAATAAAAGAGGAACAACAAACTTAAGGGTTCTTCCATCCATCTCAGCACTATTTTAGCCAATCATGCAGCAGAAAATGCTAAACATTCATCAGTTTTCGTTCAGGATCAGTTTAGGTTTAGAGTATGGTAAAACATCTTTAGCGGGACAGCTTCAGTTCAGTTTCAGGCAAGAGGACATCTTTTGACTGAAATTCTTTGATGAAATCTCAGTTAACTGGAAACAAGTCTGCAAGTTGAGGTTTAACATGGTGCAGGCCCTCCTAGAGAATAGAGACACTCTAACCTGATGACTTGTCCCTCGCCTCGAACGCCACCATGCAACCCTAGATTGAAATCAGTGAAGAAGAAATTGTCAATAAATGGGGATTTGATAGAAATCACCTACCATTTGGTTGTGTTCTATTTCTAGTTGACCAATCCAAGAAGATGAAGAAGAAATTGCAAGAGATCGAAGGGATGAGAAGGGGGAAAAGGAGACCTTTGACTTAGGCGGGTTTCTTGGTGCAGCCATGTAGTGGTCCGGCTAGATGAAAAGCGGCACCCGTGCTTCACCTTGGGAGTGGAAAAGGGGCACCCGTGCTTCCCAGTGCTCATGTCGACGACATTCGTGGTCGACGACGGGTACATGCGGAAAGAGAACGGGCGTAGGGCGGTCGCCTCCACAAAATTGAAGCTTCAGGTTCCTCTGTGGGCGGAGGGCGGAGGTGAACGTGGCTGCAGCTTGGGGCGGTGGGGCGGAAGCAAGGCGGCGACGGTGTGGGTCGGCGGCTGTGTGGGTTGGGGGAGCAAGGCGGTGGGGGCGGCGCTGAGGGAGGGGGGGGGGGAGCAAATCGGCCGGCGTCAGAGGAGAGTAAGGAGAACAACGAGGACCGCGAGTTTGGTCAGGAAAATGACGAGGACTAAATTACAAAAACGCCAGTGCGAAAAGAATTTCGGGACGGAGGGATAATATGTATCTGACACAAGAACTAATACAGATACTAGTAGAATACAGGTAATACAATTTACCTGTGATTAATTTCTCATGGTGTACACAAGAATTTAGCTAAATTGCAGTACATCAGTCTAGCAAATGCTACAAATCAAAGAAAAATTTCCACCGCAAAAAAAAAAAAATCGAAGCTAAATTGTAGTACCAGTCTACTTCACGGTACTTGCTATTAGATCGCAGGATGCATAGCCGGTTAACCCTTATATAAAAAAGATTCCAAAAAGGAGGATCAACCCCCGCCCTCTATATGGGTTGATGCATTCATCCATGTATTATTGATTGTTGAACGATGCCAAGCCAAGCCTAGCATCTTTCCCGATCCATATTTTGATTGATGAACATCTCTTGATTGGGTGCGATGATGGATTTCGAGAAATCCATCAAGCTTGGTAAGCGATGATCGATTTCTTTGACTGGGTGCTATAGCCGACATAGTTGTTGGGGTGGCAAACTCTATCCCATGCATCCCATTGCAAGTAAATGCATGAACTTTTCTTATGTGCGTCGTCTCCGGCCTGCAGGTTGATGCTTTTAGCGTTCTTGTTAATTTCTGCATCCAGCTCTTGCTTCTTTGTTTGCATGCAACATCATTATTTTGTATACAAGTTGATGCACGGCGATGACGAGATGCGCGGCCGGCAGCCTGATCTTCACAGCCTCCTTCGTCTATCAAGTGCAACATGCCCATCAGGGCCGGCCACACAGCCATTATTCTTATTTTGTATTTTATCCCACACTGCAACGGTGCCGGCCTCCTGTGACCCAATGTAAACTACGTATAAGCCATCAGAGGCTGGAAGATTACACTTACTGACTTATGGCCGCACTAACTTTTCGAAGCGATCAAGTCCGGAGAGGCGGAGACGTTATTTTCTATTCCCTCTGTAAACTAATATAAAAGCGTTTAGATCACTACTTTAGTATTCTGAATGCATTTATATTAGTTTACGGAGGGAGTACATACAGTTTGATGCTTGTAGCGTTGTTGTTAACGCATGCATCCATCTGTTGCTTGTTTATTTTCTTGCACCATTATTTTTGTACAAGTTGATGCACGGCGAAGATGAGATGCTTGCAGTCGCGACGAGCGCGGCTGGCAACATGCTCTTCACCTCCGTTTATCAAGTGCAACATGCCCATCAGCGCCGGCCATTATTTTATTTCACCCAGACTCTGCCGGAAACATGTCCATCAGGGACTTGCATGATCCAATATGTCCAAGGTTAATTATAAGATCCGAAACTGGAAGATTAGACCTGACTTATGGTCATACCGACCTTTTTGAAGGGATCAAGTCTTTGCTGAACCATTGTAATTAACAGCCTGTTTGCTTTGCTTGGCTGACAGATGGTCGAAGACTCTGCATCAAGGTGAAGATTTTGAGTGCTGTGATGGCGACCGATGGAAATAGTATTAGCACAGCACTTGCAACACCCACATGACAAACTAAGCTCAGCTAGTATATATATGGAATGGGACAGGCAAATGCTACTTGGAAACCAAACCAAGAGGGCAAGAGGGACACAACAATAGGGGTCATCGCATCGCCATGAGCTTCCTATGCTCACTTGTCACCCTCCTGCTGATCGTAGCTGTGAGCGCGGACGATGAGGCTGCGTTGCTTGCTTTCAAAGCTCAGCTCAGCCATGGCGGCTCGCTGGCCTCCTGGAACAGCAGCGCTGGCTTCTGCAGCTGGGAAGGCGTGACGTGCCACCGCACGCCAGCACGGGTGGTGGCACTGAGATTGTCCAGCACCGGTCTCGCTGGAACGCTCTCCCCGGCCATCGGGAACCTCTCGTTCCTGCGGACGCTCGATCTGAGCTCCAACTCTTTCCACGGGGACATTCCAGCGAGCCTCGGCCGCCTCCGGCGCCTGCAGAAGCTCATCTTATACGACAACTCCTTCTCAGGCACATTGCCAGTGAACCTGAGCTCCTGCGTTAGCATCACCGAAATGAATCTGGACAACAACACCCTTGGCGGGCGGATCCCGGCTGAGCTCGGCGAGAAGCTCACGTACCTCTCACTGAGACAGAACAGCTTCACAGGGCTCATCCCCGCGTCACTTGGCAATATGTCCCATCTACAACTCCTCGATCTCACCACCAACCAGCTCGTGGGCTCAATCCCATCAGGCCTCGGAAGCATCCAGAGCATGATATATTTCAGTGTCGCAGTTAACCTCGTCACTGGTATGATTCCACATTCTCTCTACAATTGGTCATCGCTGGAAGTATTTAGTGTAGGGGGGAATATGCTAGACGGAAGCATTCCGGATGACATTGCAAGCAAGTTTCCCAAGTTGAAATATCTTGCTTTGGGTAGTAATCACTTCACAGGAATCATCCCTTCCTCAATATCCAACATATCTTCCCTCATATTACTTGACCTCGTGGACAACAGATTTAGTGGGTATGTGCCTCCCACATTGGGGGGGCTCAAAGCTCTCCAATCTGTCAACTTGGGTGAGAATAATCTTGAAGCGAATGATAACAGGGGTTGGGAATTCGTCGCATCTTTGGCAAACTGCAGCCAACTGCGGTTTTTGGTATTATACACGAATTCTTTCGGAGGACAACTACCGGGTTCAATTGTGAACCTCTCAACAACTCTCCAGCAGTTAAACTTGATGGATAATAGGATCTCTGGGAGTATCCCTGCAGATATCGGTAATTTGATTGGGCTGGAAAGACTTGCGATAGGATATACTGGCATGTACGGAGTGATTCCAGAGAGCATTGGCAAGCTAGCGAACTTGATCGAGCTTGTCTTGTGCAACAATAGCTTGTCTGGGCTCATACCATCATCGCTAGGAAACCTTTCGCGGTTGAATAGGCTTGATGCAAGTGAAGGCAACTTGGAGGGGCCAATTCCGGTAAGCCTAGGGGAGTTGAAAAACCTCTTTGTACTAGATTTGTCCAACAATTACCATCTTAACGGTTCGGTACCCAGAGAGATTTTCAAATTACCCGGCCTTTCTTGGTATTTGAACTTGTCATACAATTCCCTTTCTGGACCCATTCCTAATGAAGTTGGTAGTTTAGCAAATCTTAACGAATTAGTTCTATCAGGAAACCAGTTGTCTGGAAAGATACCTGACAGTATTCAGAATTGTGTGGTATTGGAATGGTTATTATTAGACAGTAATTCATTTGAGGGAAGCATACCTAAGTCATTGAAGAATATAAAGGGGCTCCGTACACTGAACCTGACCATGAATAATTTCTCTGGTAATATTCCTGAGGCCCTTGGCAGTATTGGAAACCTGCAAGAACTGTACCTAGCACACAACAACTTGTCAGGGTCAATCACATCAGTTCTACAGGATTTGACAAGATTGTCTGAACTGGATATATCCTTCAATAATTTGCAAGGTGAGGTGCCAAGTGAAGGTGTTTTTAGAAACATCACCTACTTAGCGGTTGTTGGGAATATCAATTTGTGTGGTGGTACACCTCAACTTTATTTGGCTCCATGCTCCAAAAGCCCCTTAAGCAAGAACAAAAAAAAGATGCCAATGTCTCTTGTAATTTTCCTAGCTATAGCTGGAGCAATCTTGTTCTTATTTTCAGTTATTCTTATTGTTTGGATACTTTCCAAGAAGCTCAAACCAAGCCAGAATACATTAGCACACAATTCAATTGCTGATGACCATTATGAGAGAATCCCCTATCAGGCATTAATGAGAGGAACTGACGGATTTTCAGAAGTTAACTTGCTTGGCAGAGGAAGTTATGGTGTGGTTTATAAGTGTGTTTTGGACACTGAAGAAAGAACATTTGCTGTCAAAGTATTTGCTAGGTATTCCAAGAGTTTTGAGGCTGAATGTGAGGCCATGAGAAGGATACGACACCGTTGTATCATTAAGATCATTACTTCTTGTTCGAGCGTCAATCACCAAGGTCAAGAGTTCAAGGCATTGGTTTTTGAGTTCATGCCCAATGGTAACTTGGATGGATGGCTTCATAAAAAATCGCAAGAGCCCACAAGAAACAACACACTCAACCTTTCCCAGAGGCTTGATATTGCTGTAGATATTGTGGACGCAATAGAATATCTGCACAACTACTGCCAACCATTGGTAATCCATTGCGATCTTAAGCCTAGCAACATTCTTCTTGCGGAAGATATGAGCGCACGAGTTGGAGACTTTGGCATATCAAGGATCTTTGAAGAAAAGACAAGCAAGGGGATGCAAACTTCATATAGCTCAACTCGAATTAGAGGAACCATAGGCTATGTTGCTCCAGGTGAACAAAACTCTTCTAATTTTATATTTCACTCTTCGCTTGAATATGACATGCTAACCAAGAAACTTTGCATAATTGCAGAGTACGGAGAAGGCTCCGCGGTTTCAGCAGCCAGTGACATTTATAGTCTTGGCATATTGTTGCTTGAGATGTTTACCGGGAGGAGCCCAACAGAAGTCACTTTCAGGGATTCGTTGGATCTGCATAAGTTTGCCGAGGATGCTCTTCCGGATAGAGCCCTGGAGATAGCTGATCCGACAATGTGGCTGCACAGAGGACAACATGATGGCACTACAAGTATTAGAATCCATGAGTTATTGGCTTCAGTATTCAGACTTGGCATATCCTGCTCAAAGCAACAGCCTCGGGACCGGGCATTGACGAGAGATGCAGCGACAGAAATGCACGCAATCAGAGATGCATACCTCAAGTTTATAGGGGAGCGTGGAGCAGAAAGAGAAGTCTCGACTCAAGAAATTCAGAACATTGTTGAATAAACAAGCTGGTACAATACATGATCCTGGCATCCTGCAATAGTAAAAGTTATATGTATCGTTTCAATTAGTAGTAATTGTACTCAGAGCCATGTTTTTTACAACTGTATCAAAATAAATGTAGAACAATGGTGTTCTGCAATAATAGCAGTACACCAAGTTTTAGGGAGTTTCAGAAATTAAGCAGTGTAATTGTTTTTCCAAAACGATGAAGTACAAGTCCCGGATCCTCGGTTCTCCAAAGGCTTCGATTTGAATACTCGCGGCTAGGGTAGAGGGGTCGCCGTCCGGCTTAAATAGCCGGAGTTGGTACCTCGGCAGGTGTGCAGGAGTGACGGCATGAATGCGTCCTCACCGGACCGCTGTGTTCACAGGTGTGTTCATGTGGGTCCCGCTTGTTGGCCCCATGTGGCGGATGCGCTCGAACCTTCTCATATCCGTCCCAGATATGTGCTCGATATGAGAGGTGCCGGTCAGCCGGGACGTATTGAACTGGTTTGAAGAGTTCAGATGGGTCGCGATTTTATGAACGGTCACTGACCGGGCCGTCTGCTCGGATGTATATGAAGCATTTGGGGATCCTGACTGTAGATACTTTTAATCACGAGAAGTCTTATCATGAGAAACCTGTCGGCCGGGTGTGCTTTTTCGATGAGACAATTTTAGCTGTACCGGATATAAAAACATTAAAAACTCAGCAAAATTGCTAAGAGAACAACATGTAGGACGTGGATGGAAGGAACTTCACGTGACGAATCGTGTAGGCAAGAAAAGCACGCAAGCAAGGCCAACCAGAAATGCCCCTAGCACACACCCACATGAAAAGGCATGGCCGGCAATGCAACACTGACACCCTGAGTCGTGTGCTCGGGCGCACACACCCACACGGAAGGCAACCTAGAAAGAGATGAAGAACACTGGGCATCTAGACAAGTACACACAAAAAAAACTATACAGCATATATATGAAAAACTCTCTTGTTATTCCGTTCTGTCATCCCAGATAGCTTGAATTCAGAATTTAACTGCATGATTTTAGTAGCGGGTCGTCAAGATTATCATTTTCTCGAAGAACAGTACTGAGCAATCGAAACATGAATTTATAATTCCAGTGAATGCTAGAAAAGCATCCAGTGTCACCTGTATGAGCAGGTCAAGCGCTGTCTCTGTCATGCATTGCACTACTTCAAACGTATGATGGGTAGCCGCAGGTCTTTGATGGTGCATCTCTCTATCCTCTTGCTAATATGCTCATCACCGAGGCGCGGGCGATTTCCGTAGACCCTGAACGTGGGCTGACACTGAGTGGCATGGAGCAGCTCAAGGCGTGGGCAGTGGTCGAGGAGGGCGACAAGTAGCTCTTCCTGGAAAAAGCCGCTCCCCAGCTCGAGGCGCTCCAGCAAGGGGAGCTTCTTGATCATCCTTGTGATGAGATTTTCTTCATGAATGTTGGGCCAGTATGCGACAACATGGTTCCTCAGCAAAGGCGCTCTGCATGCAGGCCGATTAGGAGAGGCAGTCAAGAACTGACGCATGAAAGGAACGCCACGAGATGGGGAGGTTGGAGAGTAGTATGTGACTGTTAGCGAGGTGGACTAGGACATCGACGTCGACGTGGCCGATGAATGACTCGCACCGGCGCCATGGCCTTCCATCCAGCCGGAGGTCGTTCGTCCCGCCGCCTATCAACAAGATTGATGCTCCGCCACAGCAGGAGCTCGTTCAGGGCTAGCCGCCTCCAGGGTGAGCACGTGAGCGCTGTGCAGCGGAGGACGTCGGTCTGCTGGAGTTGGCTGAGGATGATGCATAGGACGTCGCCGGGCAACGACGCCCAGTCCCTCCACTCGTCCGGCGAGGTAACACGGTCCTCGTCGCGGCGACGGCGCGAAGACGAAGGCGCGGTCGGGCAGGTTAGGGTTTTGCTTTTTCTCTTTTTCGGAACCATCCTACCTAGATAGAACTGTCTCACAAGAAGATGGGCCATGCCAAGATTCGAATAGCACCGTGATCCGATCTAGTAGTAGCACAGGAGCACAAGTCCGAGACTACAATAACAAAATATTCTATACCAGGCCTGTCGGCGCTGTTCATCTTGCATGATACGACTCCTATGTATCGCTTAGGGTTAGGGTTCGAGAGGAGCTCGTGGGCCTTGAGCGCAGAAAACTAGCCCAGCCCGTGAGGAACTTTGCCGGAATTCCTTAAAAAACCTACTACTACCGGAAGAAAAATATCTCTGTTGGTATGCGTACGTGGCGAAAGGATAAGAGACAAGCGATCGCGGCGTCGGACTGCAAAACGGTGGTGCAGGACATACACAAGGAGAATTTGGCAAGCTACGGAGCAGTCATTCATGAGATAGTTGAACATTCTTTAGCTTTTGATTTCTGTAATTTCAGTCATGAGTTTAGGAGTTCGAATTTTGAAGCTCACAACTTAGCGAAGCATGCTTTATCTCTCGGTGGTGGCCGTCATGTTTGGTTAGGTCATCCCGGGAATTTACCATCCGTCCCTGTAAACATTATGACGACTTAATAAAAGCTTCGTGATGTTGCCTCAAAAAAAAAAGAGACAAGCGATCGCTAAAAGTGATGCACCTTTTTTTTTGAGCTGGAACACCATGCATTCCATTAGCTAGTGGGCTCGACCAAATCGTCGGCCATAGCACACATTACATCAGAGGGGAGGTTCGTGAGCCACACTTGGTCACTACCAATGCCCATGCTACCACCACGGCCAGCCAACAGATGGGCTGGCTTATTACACGAGCGACCTTCGAACAAGATCTTATACTCAATAAAACCCATCTGCAGTAGATACTTGGACTCACGGAAGAGGCACCCGAGGTTGCTTCGATCAGACAAGTTGGCTTCCATCGCTTGCTTCAGGGGGAGACAGTCCGTCATGAAAATTACCCATCCCATACCAAAGCTTTCTGCCAAGTTAATGGCTTTCATGAGGGCCAAAGCTTCAGCATGTGTAACCGTGGATAGGTTAGCAAGATGTCCCGCTGCAGCGAACAGGACATCCCCAAGCATGTCCCTGGCTATGCAGCCCCAACCCCCCTGTCCGCTAACGGCTAGAAAAGAGGCATCCAGGTTGATCATAATCCAGTCCTGAGGTGGCGGCTTCCATCTACCTTGGTCCAGAGACGACGCCTTTGGTGGACTCACATGGAACTCGTTCCATTCCGCGGTAATGATCATCATTTGGCTAGCAAACACTTCCGCAGGAGTCCTCCGTTCACCGTGGCGAATCATGTTCCTTTCACTCCACCATCTCCACAGCAGGCAGATAACCCTGAGCTTCGTCATATTTGGCAGGCCAAAAACCTTCTCCAATACTTCTAAAGGTGAAGAAGCTGCCATTAGTTCCTGTCTGACATTGTCGAGACCAGCCGCCGTCCAAACTTGCTTGACCCCTTTGCATCGAAAGAAAAAGTGCCCTACGTCTTCAAACAGCCATCCACATACCGCACAACGTGTATCTAGTTCAATTCCTCGTCTCGCGATGTTCATGTGTAGGGGGTGGCTGTTGTGCCCAAACCGCCAAAGGAAGTGGTGGACCTTCCCCGGACAGCTGATTTTCCAAACGGCTCTCCATACCGCCTTCCGCCAGCCTGTGTTTGATGAACCCTCACCATGTTGCATCTGATTCTCGTCATTCACCATGCTTACATGCACTCTGTAGGCCGATTTGACAGAGAAAAGGCCCTCGAGGATCGGTTTGAGAAAAAAAAAATGAGTTGTTGGAAGGGAAAGCTCATGTCATACGGAGGCCGATTAATCCTGATTAACTCGGTGCTCACGAGTATGCCAATGTTTCTCCTATCGTTCTTTGAGGTCCCAGTTGGTGTTAGGAAGAGACTGGACTTCTATCGATCGCGTTTCTTTTGGCAGGGTGATGAGCTTAAAAGAAAATATCGGCTTGCTAAATGGGACATCATCTGTAGACCGAAAGACCAATGGGGTCTAGGTATTGAGAATCTAGAAGTTAAGAATAAATGCCTTCTTAGCAAGTGGCTGTGGAAGCTCTCATTGGAGAATGATGCTATGTGGGCTCAAATCCTTCGCAGTAAGTACCTCCAGACAAAAACTTTGTCCCAGGTTACTGTCAGGCCGACCGATTCGCCTTTCTGGAAAGGCTTGATGAAAGTCAAACAGTTGTTGTTTAATAGGACGAAGTTTGTTATTGGAAACGGCACGAGTACACGTTTCTGGGAGGATACTTGGCTTGGCGAGACACCCTTGGCCATCCAATATCCGTCTTTATACCGTATTGCTCAACAACGTGAGGTGTTCGTTGCATCGGTCTTTCAATCGATCCCCCTTAATATTCAGTTCCGACGAACGCTAGCGGGCAATCGTTGGGAAGAATGGCTCCATCTAGTTAGGAGACTGATGGAAGTCCAGCTTTCACAACAACCCGATGAATTACGCTGGAAACTGACTAAATCTGGAGTATTTATGGTTAAATCAATGTATATTGATGTTATTAATTCAAACTCCATTCCTACGTCCAAGCATGTTTGGGATGTCAAAGTTCCTTTGAAAATAAAAGTTTATGTGGTTTGTCCATAAACAAGTTATTTTAACTAAGGACAACCTCATAAAGCGTAATTGGACAGGACCTACTAGGTGTAGTTTCTGTGATCGGGATGAGACTATCAAACATCTCTTTTTTGATTGCCCGTTAGCCAAGGTACTTTGGCAGACGGTCCACATTGCTTTTAGCATCAATCCACCGAATTCTGTTTATGCGTTATTTGGGACATGGCTTAATGGGATTGAGCCTAACTTAGCGAGACTTATTCGGGTTGGAGCTTGTGCTTTGCTGTGGACTATCTGGACTTGCAGAAATGATTTGGTTTTTAACGGAATATCATGTATACATTTTTTCCAGGTCATATTCCGAACTACGGCACTGATCCGTTCGTGGTCGCTACTCACCCAGACGGAGGCCAGGGAGCATTTGGTTACTGGGTCTTTCCGCTGGGAGATGGTAGCTCGGGATATTTTCAACCGGTTTGGATGGCGGTCATGTAATAGGATAGGCATTTAGATTCCCTATCTATTTTTTGGCCAGCCGGTTGTGGCGTCTTTTCTCGGCTAGTTGGTGTTTCTAGCCTCTTTTTGGCTCTGTGTGAGCTGTCTGTGCTTTTTTATTATTTTTTGTGGAGACCTTTGAAACCATGTTGACACTACTTTATTTGGTTAATAAGAGGGCCGTATGCATCTTTCTGATGCAGAGACCGGGGAACCACCCCTTTTTCAAAAAAAAAAATCTTCTTGGTTGAAAGTCTGTCGCACGAGCGCCTCGTCCCATGAGTTCAGTGCCGGGTCGATCAACTCGCAAACCTTGGTGAGTATATTTTGCCCTTGCCCAGTGCTTGGGTATCTTGCCAGATCACGAGGGAGCCACGGGTCGTCCCATATCCTGATATTTTCCTCCGAACCCACCCGCCAGATATACTCTTCTTTTATGATTTCCAAACCCTTGAGAATACTGCGCCAAGTATAGCTCATACCCGTCGTTGGCACAGCAGAAAGAATGTTTCGTTGGGGTAGTACTTTGCTTGCAGCACTCGGGCACACAGGGAGTCTGGGGCTTGGAGAAGACGCCAAGCTTGTCGTGAGAGCATTGCCAAGTTGAAAGAGTGTAGGTCTTTAAAGCCAGTTCTCCATCCTCCTTGGGTAGCTTAATCTTCTCCCAACTTACCCAGTGCATCTTCCTCTCATCCTTCTGCTGCGACCACCAGTACTTGCAGATCATGTTACTCAGTTCTTCGCATAGTCCTTTGGTCAGATCGAAGCAGCCCATAGCATACGTTGGGATCGCATGGGCCACCGCTTTCACTAGTATTTCCTTTCCTTGCATTGAGAGGAAACGTTCCAGCCACCCCTGGATCCTAGCCCATAGCCGGTCCTTTATATATTCAAAACATTGCTTTACTGACCGACCAACATATAGTGGGAGACCCAGATACTTGCCGTTCGTTGTTTCTTGTTGCAGACCCAAGATATTCATCAGCGCACCCTTGACCGATGCTTTTGTATTCCGGCTGAACATGATGGAAGATTTCTCCCGGTTAACCATTTGACCCGACCCAGCCTCGTAGACCTGCAGAATCCGGTTTATCTCCGGCGCCCCATCCTCAGTGGCCTCGAAGAGGAGAAGGGAATCATCTGCAAATAGTAAGTGTGACACAGTTGGAGCCCCCGGTGCCACCTGGATACCTTTCAGCCTACCAGCCCTCTCGGCCTGTTGGAGCAACGCCGAGAAGCCCTCCGCACAAATGAGGAAAAGGTAGGGGGAGATGGGGTCTCCTTGCCGGAGCCCTTTGCCTGGGACAATGGTGTCGGTGTATGACGAGTTTATCTTAATTTTGTACGAGACGGATCTGATGCACTTTGATATGAGCTGAACGAAACCCTCACAGAAGCCTAGCCGGTCCATGATTCTCTCCAGAAAATTCCAGTCAACCCGGTTGTAAGCTTTGCTCATGTCCGGCTTTAGAGCCGCAAAACCAGTAGCTCCAGACCTCTTACGCTTCAGAAAGTGTGACATCTCGTAGGCCAACAGCGTGTTATCTGAGATCAGCCTGCCCGGGACGAAAGCGCTTTGATTGTCAGAAATGATCTCCCCCAATATGCATTTGAGCCTATTGGCGATGACCTTCGACACGAGTTTGTACACAATGTTGCAGAGGCTAATAGGGCGTAGGTCTTTTAGCCATTCTGGATTCTTCACTTTTGGGATAAGTACCACAAGGGTATCATTCCATCCCTCAGGAACACTGCCGCCCTGCAACAAGTGTAACACCTCCTGTACCACGCTGTCACAACTAGCTGCCAATATTTCTTATAGAAGATCGCCGGCATGCCATCTGCACCAGGCGCTTTCAAGTCACCGATGTTTTCCAAAGCCTTCTTCACCTCGTCGGCCGTGAACTCAGCCATGAGAAACAAATTCATTTGCGCTGTAACCTTCGGGTTAATGTTATTGAGGAAATCACCAGCCGGGGGACCTGTCAGAGGGGTAAAAAGGGATGAGAAATAGTCTGCAACCATGGTCCTTAAGCCCTCTTCTCCTTGTACCACTTCACCATTATCCTTTTTCAACTGTGAGATTGCGTTGATTCGTTTCCTTTCACTTGCGTAAGCTTGGAAGAATTTTGTGTTTCGGTTCCCATAGGTCATCCAATCCACATGAGCTCTCTGTCTAAACATCAAGTCATGCTGTTCCTCCAACCTTTCAAGCTTGAACCGTAAAACCTGCTCTTGGTGCATAAACGCTTGGGAGAGCGCACGCCTTCTGCACGCCTCAAGCTCGCCCTTGATTTTCTTTATCCGTTACGCCAAGTCTCCCAAAATGTTCCTGCTCCAGTCGCTTAGGTCTGACATGACCGATTTCAGACAGTTTTGGACCGTCCCATTACCAGATGCCTTGGCCAGGTCCCAAGCATTATGCACACGGATATCGCACTCATCCTCCAAAAGCTAGCGTGCTTCAAATCGTTTAAAGACGTTAAAATTCTTCTGTTGTTGACCTGGTGTTCGCCCAACGAGGTCCAGACAGATCGGCCTATGATCGGACTTACGCGGGTCGCCGTTTACCACTTTGTAACCCGGGAACCGTTCACGCCATTCAGGTGTAACCACAGCTCGATCGAGCCGCTCACGAATGTAACCCTCAACTCGGTAGTTGTTATTCCTCCAAGTGAAAACATCTCCCTCAAAACCAAGGTCTTTTAGGTCACAAAAAGCTAAAGCATCACGAAATTGCTGCATACATGAATGACTACGGGGTACACCACCCTCCTTTTCATAATTAAACATAATCTCGTTGAAGTCTCCCATACACAGCCACGGGAGCTTTACTTGGTTATGGAGGGTCCGCAGCAGGCGCCATGTTTCCGTTTTCTTCTTCGGGTCCCCATAGATCCCTGTCAGTCTCCAAATGAAGCCATCCTCCCCAGTTACGGTAGCATCAATATGCACCCTCCCTTCCACCGCAGACTCAGATCTATCCCGCGCCGCCAAAAAAGAGCAATACCACCACTCTTGCCATCACAATCCCTCGCCACCATATGCATCAAACCAAGTTTTATTCTGAACTTTTCTAAACCCTTCTCGGTGAGCTTGGTCTCAGACAAGAAGAGAATGTCGGGGACCTCCTTCTTCTGGATATCCAGAAGGCCACGAAGTGCCGGCCCGTTCCCCATACCCTGGCAGTTCCATGCAACAATCTTCATTGGGGGACGCAGGGCTGTACCGGCAGCCCCGCTTTTTCTGAAAACCATGTCGCCTGTTCCTCCTTCCGCTCAACGCACAGCTTTTTCTGTACTCCCTCTCCAGTCATTTCCACATCCTCCCAACCTCTCTTGCCCCCCGTTGTTGGCTCAGCCTGTGATGTGCTGCCCGAACTATCCCTTTCCTTCTTGTCTCTCCCCTTCAGACGCTTGAATGTGCCTGTAGCCTTCCCTTGCTTCTAACTGTCGTTTGCAAGTTTCAGTTGACTCGAAGGGGCCTCCTTCGTCCCGTTCACATGCATCTGCATGGGATCAGTTTGCATGGCCTCGGAAGTCACCCGGGCTGCACCACCACCCTGGACTCCCTCTGCGGGTGTGCCTCCCTCTGCTGATTTGCATGACAAGATTGGTGATCGAGCCTCCACATGCACTGAGCCATTTTTGGCGTCTCCGTGGGCGGGTACCGCCCCATCCCCATTCCCCTCCTGTGGTTTACCATCCACCTTCGCCTTAGTGATCCCCTCCGATGGAAACACAAGCTGCTTCGGGTTGCTTCCGGTTCTCTTACTCTCCTTCTTCAACGGGCTGGTGACCTCCTGACCCTTCTCCTCCTCCTCAGCCAAGTCTGCCCAACTTATGTTTTCCTTTCGCCAAGATGGACCATCACTTCCCAAGGATGACCGCCCCTTCCATGTGATGCACCTTTTTCTTGGCCGAGCACAAATGCGTATGTCGTTTTTTTAAAAGGACTCAATTCTATTACTACCTGCCATCAATATTACTTGCCTCTCATTTAGTATGACTCTAATACACAGTTGTACTAAATGGGCAACAAGTAATATATATGGATAGGAGGGAGAATAAGAGTTGAACCCAAGTACTACCTCCGTCCCAAAATTCTTGTTTTAGATTAGTCTAGATATGAATGTATCTAATACTAAAACGTGACTTGATACATCCGTATTTAGAAAAATTTAAGATAAGAATTTTGGGACAGATGAAGTACAAAACAATATGAGCATACTGCAACTTACATCAACATTCTTAAACTATAAAATCAACTAGCGCTCCCAGAAGGAGCCGATGCACCGCTTTTGTCGCTCCCATACCAGACCAAGTGGTGACTGAAAACTAAAAGCATGAAAACTGGTGGCCCTCTGACACCCTCCCAAAGGTTCCTAGGTGTCTTCTAGTCCAAGAAAAATCCTTAAAAATGTCGTTCCGTTTTGACTCCTTTGGTATTGATTTTCTGTAAAAGACAAAAACAATAAAAAAAACCAAACTGGCACTGGGCACAAGATTAGTAGGTTAGTTCCAAAAAATAATACTCCCTCTGTTCATTTTTATAAAACGTTTTAGATAGCAGAAATTAAACTATTTTGAATGTTGTCTTAAATGTCTAAACAGTCTTACAAAAATGAACAGAGGGAGTATAAAATAACATAATATTGCATATAAAACTTCCAAGATGAATAATATAATAGCATGGAAAAATAAAAAATTATAGATACTTGGAGACGTATTACCGCTCCACCTCCTGCCTCCGTCATCCAGTATTGCTCCACAAACGATGCTCCCAGAAGAGAAATGACAGTGCAGTGTCGCCATCGTCCGATTTGGAAGACCAAATCCAAGGGTTTTCCTAGAGCAGCATGAGTGGGTCCACAGTAGTTACACGATGATGCCTTCATCAAAGTAGCAACGCAGAACGCCGCTACCGCCCGCCGCCGGCTCGGTTTTACCTGCAATTATGTCTCCCTAACTCGCAACCAGAACTAGATGACGGATCTCAAGATCCAACCACCCAGATTCAGGCCGACCACCTCCGGCCAAGGAGGTGGATACCACTGCGCCTAGGGCCAGAGCCCCGAACGTCCTCGCGCTGCGGGTCGAGCCAAGAAACATTATGTCGTTGACGGAGCAGGAAAGATACAGGACAGTAGCATGCGTAGCTCACCGAAGCCCATCTAGGACAAGAGCGGGCGCCCTGGCCGTCGCCACTGGACATCTCACCGTAAGCCGCCGCCTGCTTGCCGAACCTAGTCACCGCCGCCCCGCGCCACTGCCGTAGATCCAGCCAGTGCGGACCCGCCACCCTGACCTGAGCGTTGGCTACGTCTTGGGCTTGCCCCGGATCCATGGCCATCTGCCACCACAGGGCCCCATCGCCGCAATTCCTGGCTGCCTCTCGGGCTTGCCCGATGCTAGCCTCATGCAGCAGCGAGGAGGAAAGAAGTTGATCGGGGCTCCTGCGGCGGCTGGATGTGATCGCCCCGTGGTCGCCCAAGCTCCAATGTTCTCTTTATTATGCAAAGATGTGTATACCTCATACATGAAGAAGTCACACATTGGCAAATAATACTAAATCAACTCACTACATCCTGGAAGTCTTGAGGCTTATGCTTTGCACACGCAAAGTAAAACAATTTTTATTTGAATTTTTTGGACAATAATTTTTACGTGACAATGGGTTCCATGATGGTGGATATATGTTGTAATGAATTTCTCTTATTGCTGTAAATATTTTCACTCAAATATATATTAGATTTTTTAATAAAAAAATATTGCCGTATTAAGCAAAACTCTTTTAAAGAAATAATGATTAATGTCTTTGCTCCAGAAATATAAGTTATTCAAAAATCAGTGGGAAACTATTTGACATTAGTACGCTTGTTAACAAGTCCTTAATTAGAAACTATTTGGGAAACAATTTCGTAAGTCAAGCATTTATATTAGGGAAACGCTCAGCTTCAGCCGGTGCATCGCACGCGGACGTCCGCCGCATCGTCCGTGCGAGGGACCACCTAACATTATCACTTACAGTTTTGCAACTGAATGCTTGTTGCGGTTTGCCTGCCGCAACAACTCGTATGTTTGCAGGATCTGGATCTGGCTCCTTTGTGGGCAGTCGCCTCCCGTGTTCGTCCCAAACTCCCATTCTACACGACGTTCTACCTTTAATTTGTGCAACATCATTGATGTTACAGAAGTCCTTTCGCAATCCCGTCACCAATGTTGCATAAGTTTCTTTTGTAACATTAGCTATGTTGCAAAAAAGATGAAGACGGAAAAAAAGTCGTACAACAAAGCCTATGTTGCAAAACAAATTTGCAACAAAACATCAGTTACAAAAAAAATTTGCAAAAAGATGAAGACAAAAAAAAAGAAATTCTGCAACGAAGCCTGTGTTGCAAAAAAACTGCAATAAAACCACTGTTGCAAAAAAAAATGCAACAAGACCTCTGTTGTATAAATTTTCCGCAACTAGACTTATGTTGCAATGATGGATGGCGCCAATGCGCCAGATCTCACGGCCCGGGAGCCGGCCGATCTTTTAAAAAGATCAGTCGGTGGACGCGTAGAAGTCCCCTTTATATTAAGGGAAAAACTATACCTTGCACGTCTGTCTCCACGAACCCAGACCAATAAGGATTTTGGCGGTAAAATCCGGACAGCAAGAGTCCCTCGTCCGCACGTCGTAGACCTGTGGTGATATAGAACTCGATTCAGATTGGTACTCAGTTCGATTGGTTGCTGTCCGACCCGGAGATTAATTTGCACGCTATATATATATATATATATATATATACTAGCAAAAGAGCCCGTGCGTTTCAACGGAAGAGAAAACATAACACACACTCTTAACCCGACAACCATCACCCAAGACTACAATAGGTCAATCTCCTTTATTTTTGCGAGATATCATATTTGTGTTGCCACTTATCCTCCTTCTCACCCTCGCCGGCGATGGCCTCGGTGTTCACACAAAAACAAAAAAAATGTGTTTGAATATGTTTAATCCTAAGACGCCTCTCTCCCTCTCTCCTCCCCCTCTCTCTCTCTCCCACTCTCGCGATGAGAAATCTGTTGTTTTCCCCTGCGACATATTTCAGAGGTTTGCATGTGTAGTTATTGAAGTTTTCTTTTCCCTATATTGTTATAGTGGGGTGTTTATTTGCAATCCGGGTCGCCGCTGGTATGAAAGGAAAACGGATCTTACGCTATAAATTATAAGTTTGCTCCCAAAACTATATTTTAAAAATATTTAACAGGTAAAATTAACATCTTATTTAGATGCCACATATTTTTCTAGTAAAATTTCATATATAATATGTTGAAATCGAAGTTACGGTTTAAAAGATACGGATAATTTAGAAAATCATTTATTTGACTTAAATATATTCCAAAATAATTTTTAAAAATACTTAACAGGTGAAAATAATCTCATATTCATATTCTACATATTTTTCTAATCAAATTTCATATATAGCATGTTCAAATCGGAGTTACGGTTTAAAAGATATGGATGATTTAAAAAATCATTGTTGGACTTAAATATGATCCGCAGAAAAGAAAAAAAGTAAAATGAAAAAAAACAGGGGAGTGAAGCCCCGCCATGGGTCGGCCGATGAACACATTCATGATACGACGTGCGTGAGAAAAAAAAGCTAAATATTGTGGACGCTGGGGATCGAACCCAGGTCCTCGCCAGTAGAGGAGGGATAGGCCGACCACTCTGCTGGTCTTCATTCTATGTCTAATGAACGTCGCGTCACTATAAAGTAACGAAGTAGGCGGTGATTTTTTGTCCGAAAAGTTGAATCGTTTTTCCACTTACCGGTGGCATTGGTGGGTAATTATTATAAGTTTGAAGGGTAATTCTAATGACGGACGACCAGAAGCAATAGTATATAGGGAAAGATATATATATATATATATATATATATACTATACGTGATGTTTGAAATCAATCAATACGACCAAATAATAGAGTCTATAGCGGAGGAGATTCTGCGTGAAATCCTCCTGAGGCTGCCGACGAGGGGCGTCGTCTGCGGCCGCAGCGTCTGCCGGCAATGGTGTGGCCTCCTCAGTGACCCATCTTTCGTCGACCTCCATGCCTGTTGGCGCCGCCCTCTCATAGCGCCCGCCGCCTCCTTGCAATGCCGCTTCTTCTTCTACCTCTTGCTGACTCACACAGCTCAACTCTCTTTGTCTCACACAAGAACACACACAGCCAGCCAATCCCCACTCGAAGGGGAAAACGGGATGTATGATCACAAGAGAGTATGTAGATCTCATTTTTGCCAAGCAGCATACAGATCCACCGTCTTTGACCATGGATTTGATGGATCAGATATTCAGTATTGGGTAGGGAAGGCTGACAGAGGAAACCAGAGGAAGAAGAAAGCATGCCTGGAATTTTTTTTTATGTTTTCTTTGTTACTACCAGGGATGAAGTTAGAAAAAAAGTCTACTGGGGTCATGTCTATGACAGTGGGGTCATCTTCCATAAATAAATAGTCATTAGTACTAAACTAATGAAGGATTGCCTAATTTCATTGGGGTCAATTGACCCCAATGCTTACCAAGCAGCTCCGTCCCTGGTTACTACGTGTGTCCCGGCTAAAGCTATATACAGGAGCAAATCCATAAAATATTTCAAAAGATTTTTCCTTTTTTTAAGGTCAGCGAAACTCTAGTATGGACTAAGGATGAAGATGAATACAACTAAAAAAAGGATGAAAATGAATATGACAGTGGGGTATACATGTCAGTGAGAGAATCATGTGATTCTGGTCGGGAATGACCTTTTCCCGGTGCGCCAAACGGGTACAGGGTTAGAAGTGACCAGGATTAAAGAGTACAGGGTACAGATTTCAGGGATTCGAATGCGAGGGTTCAATTTGAACGAGGCGTACAAATTCAAGGTTTATTTCAGACTTCACTCACCATGCAGCTAATCACCTATGCATGCATCGGCTACTTGATCAACACAGCAGCCGAGAACTTGCCAGATCACCTGGCTTACTTGGTCATACTTTAGCCCATCACACTTCAGCCTTGCCTTGCCACTTCACGCAGCACCACGGTTTCACGCCGCCTCGGCATCTCACCATACTCGCCGCATTGCATGGCATCCCGGCATCTCGCCTTCTTCGCACGCTCAACCAAAGTTTCGACGACTAGCTACTCCTAGACCCTCTAAGTTACATGCATAACAAAAAACAAACTAAATGTTCATACAATAATATCAAGATTAATTCTAACAATGCCCACGCCAACCATGACACGCCCGGCGCTGACGGAGCTGCAACAAAGGCATTGGCCGTCTCGGAGACTTGCGGGCGGGGCATCGGCCTTGAGATGGTCGTTCTCAACCTCGCCTCGGTGAACCCCATGTGCAAGGTATCCGACCTGGCCGCCCCTTACAGCCCTGTCAACGCCCGTAACGGCTTCCTCCTCCTCACACCCCACTCCCGCACAAAGGACGATTGGCCTGTCTTTGTGTGCAATCCTATCTCCGGTGCCGGTGAGAACCTCAAGGTCCGGGCACCGCCATGTCACTCCCAATACCGGCGCACGTATGCCATGGGGTTCAGCCCGTCCTCCCACCATTACAAACTCTTTTGCTTCTCCTTTTCGCAGCCTAATGAGTGGTCGACGGCGTTCGAGAGTGACGTGCACGTGCTCACGTTGGGCGATGGCAATGCGTGGCACCAGCACCCGCATGCCATCTCGTACCACATGGGGGACAGCCTCCACTCGTCGCCGCCGGTGCTCATGGATGGCAAGTTGTATGTGGTGGCGCCCAAGCGTAATATGATGCTAGCGATCGACGTCGCCACCGAGGAATACTGCACATATCCCGTCCCCCCTGAGCACTACCCTAAGGAAGTGTACCCCTTCGAGATGCGCAGGCGGCTCTGCGTCGCCGTGCGCGGACTCGACGACCAACGGCTCTATTTCTGGTTCATGCGGTCGGTGCCGATGCAAAGCAATCTGCTCACCGACTTTGATGATCACCTGGCCATGTGGGAACTGCACTACACCTTCAACGTGGATAACGGCGACCTCGATGAGCTAAGGGGTGTCTGGCATGACAACAGTAATGAGATGTTGTGCTACTTGTTGGAATTAATCTTCAATTGTAACAAACTGAGAGATAAGGAGGAGCTAAACCTCCCACGTACATGCCCTGATCGGGGGCATCAAACTAACGACTTGGTCTCGGTCCCGCCTCCTGGCACCTAATACCAAAAGGAAAGGGCCCCTCCCGTTGAAAACTAACGATCTTACATAGGGGTAGGCCACGTCCTCTCTTCAACAACCGATCCAAAAGAGGTGCTCAAGGAGACGAAGACCGACTACCTCCGCCGGCCACCACCAGGGCAGTGCCGGTGGCGTGTCTACTCTGACCAACTGTTACGTCTGCAACGGATGCCACGATGGTCAAGCCAGCGGCGCTACTCGATTGCTGCTGTACTTCTTCCCCGGCCATCTCATCGGTGCCGGAGGATCAAGGAAGCAGCCACGGGCTACACGCCATCTAGCAGGCACGGGGACTTCGCTCCTGTAAGTACTCACGCTTCCGCTCATGTAGGTGTTCTAATCACGAGATTAATATCAACTAATGTTAATCCAAAAGGTTTTAGGCCTAACACTACTGGCCGGGCGACGATCTCTACAAGTACGACACCAGTAAGAAGGTTCAACAACTGACCGCCGATAGTGTCTTGGAGTGGGACCATCGGATCCATCTGCCGGCAACTATGGCGCCACCGGAATCTTGTTGGGAGGAAATCGACGATTACAAACATCAGTGGAACGTCTGCGGCGGCTACCGTCCCAGCCTAGTCTCGCCTTCAGCACCGCTCCGTCACTGCAGCAACATGATAGTGGTCGACGACAATTGAACCACGGCTTGCTAGGTGCTCTGCGATGCCAACAACAAACGCAGCAACAACTTCACCACGAGGAATTGCCAGCCGACAAAATATGAGCGGCCAACAAACCAGGACATTTCTGCTTCTACTTGGTAACACAATTCATAATTTTTGTTATCAGGGAAATAAACTTTTTATTTTTTCGGGACTAAAGATCTATATCTGTATTTATATCTATATCTACTAAAAACGTAAGATGATATTCTTGATTTGGTCCCGCTTAGGTTCTCTGTTTTTCTAGTCCCTTCACATATAATTTTCGTCCGTCCGCAAATATATATATCGAACAAATAATGATTAGTTTATGCTCTTTGGGGGCCTATTTGTTAGAAGGGAGAGAGATGATTGGTGGAATCGTTGTTATATTGCTTGAGCCTTGTGGGCATATATATATGAGTACATGATCAACTTGGAGTACAAGACAAGGAAGGACAAATCCTAGTCAACACAGGACCGTTGTGCGAGAGCTATCCGCAGTAGCCAGTCCACAGGCAACGTTTAATAATAGTTTGGAGAAAGACTCCATATATACACGTATTCTCCATCGGCCGACCCATTTAGGACGATCATCGGTGTTCCTTACCGCCCGTGTTACGGATCATTTCATGTTTATTGTGCGACAGATATGCATTTATTCTATACGTTGATGTATGTATCCTCGTCACAGCCGGGTGGCACCTTTTGGATGCTATCGTCACGATGTTGATGGTTGTTTCAATGGACACGCTAGTTTCACTTCCGTTGCAACACATCATGCATCGGATGATATGTATCATGCAAATGAATTAATAGTGCCGCATCTCTTGTTAGTTCTCCTTATCGGCGTCCCGAAGAGGAGATCAGTTCATTTGGCGGGAACCTACTAAAGAACCTATCCGTCGTACATGAGCAAGCTCGCAAAGCCATGTAGAGCGTGGTCAAGGCGTTATGGCCAGACGAGGCGGCTCCAAAAGGAATGGTCAAGCTGGCTAACCATTTTAAAGGAGCTCGGCGCCGCTTTGGGTTGTGGAAGATATCATCAGCCTGTCGAAAGGGAGCCCGGGAGGCTTGGGCAATGGTGAAGACCCGCTTTACCAAGCTTAATCCGGAGTGTTTACCTCGGATTGGGCCTATAGGGCCAGATGGGCAGGAAGTGTCACTACATTTTGTGTATGGCCAATTAGCGTATGCTGCTCGGATTTCCCAAGAAGATTGTTCCCTGAATACCATAATAGATGGATTGGACCGAGAGCATGGTGTTTGATTCTATGTAGCTTTGTACTTTACATCAAACTTTCTCTGAACTATGCTGTAAACGTTGTCTTGACCGGCCATCGGCTTCGGCCTCCCTCACAATCGGCCGGGGATTGTTTTCCTACTATGTGATCCGAATTCAACGGAAAATCAGTTCGGAGAACCAAGCAATCCGTTCATGTAGTGCAAACAGACAAAATACGCTCGGGGAATTATGTTATATTACTTTTTAATGTAAGAAACGTCTTCCGAAGAAAATAGTTCGAAAATAGTTCCTCAATGGGTTCCTTTCCTCGGGTTGTCATGTTATCCATTGGTGTTTAAACCGAATACGCGAAAGGTACGGGCAATGGTTACTTCGGGAAAATAACCCCGGAATTTGGTGATAACTACCAATTATTTTCACTTCCATCGTGGCCAACCAATTATGTTCTAAAGAACGCTAGCCTTCGCCTACAACCGTCTGAGGTGCATACTCGGGTAACCCAGTCGTATCCCAGAGGTGCAACCTTTACTCACTAGCCGAACAATCGGGAATGTAGGGGTTAAGCACAGGAGCAAGGCAACCCAGCTTGGCAAAATCCTAAGTCAAATTGATGCATATAGTGGCTTTCAAACGATACTGAAAGGGTGCAAAACATGATAAATCTTAATGAGTGCACAGAAGATATATTTATCGGCTTCGTAAAAGAAGCCCTTGGCCGAATAACTTTAATGTAACCCAGCTTAACCGAACACAACCTGAGAAAACTTGGCCGAATAAGAAAGAAGAAGATAAATGCAAGAAGGAAAGACTAGGGAGGGTGATGACACTGGTCTAGCCGTAGAAGCGCCGAAGCTGAGTTCCGTTCCATGGGTTTGGTTCGAGGTGATTGTCTGTTGGGTTGCGGAGATGGTACGCTCCTCCTATAAGCACCTGATCGATTATGAAGGGACCCTCCCACTTGGGTGAGAGCTTATTCTTCTGCTTCCCTAGAAGGAATACGACGAGTTCGCCCATATTATATGCTTTCGCTCGAACCTCCCTACTCTGGTACCGCAGGGCCTGCTGTTGGTAAAAGGTAGAGCGAGCCCGAAGTATGTCATGCTCCTGTTCCAAGGCGTCTAGGTCATCTAGGTGCATCATGGATAAGGTCACTGGAGAGGACCGCCTCCACCCCATACACCATAAAGAACAATGTATATCCCGTGGATCGATTAGGGGTGGTGCGTAGGCCCCATAATATGGAGTCGAGCTCCTCCACCCAGTGGCAATCAGCCTCTTCCAAGGAACGAACCAGTCGGGTCTTAATGCCACTTACACTAGTAGAAAACAGGGCTTTGGTCCAGGCCGGGTCAACCCATTAGTCCCGGTTCAGTCCAGAACCGGGACCAATGGGGGCATTGGTCCCGGTTCGTGAGCCCAGGGGGCCGGCCGGGCCACGTGGGCCATTGGTCCCGGTTCATCTGGACCTTTTGGTCCCGGTTGGTGGGATGAACCGGGACCAATGGGCCTCGCTCCTGGCCCACAACCATTGGTCCCGGTTCGTGCCTCAAACCGGGACTAAAGATTAGACCTTTAGTCCCGGTTTGAGGCACGAACCGGGACTAATGGGGTTGAGACCTTTAGTCCCGGTTCGTGCCACGAACCGGTACTAAAGGTCCCATTTTCAAACTCTACCCCCCCCCATCGCCTTTTCAGTTTAAAAAAACAATAAAAGAAAATGATGGAAATGTCAAAAAAATAAAAGAAAATAAGTTTCCCATGTGATATGTGGTCTAGTTGTTGGGAAAATTTGCAAATGTGAATTTTGACTTTATTTGCAAAATCTCTCTGAAACTTGTAAAAATGGGCATAACTTTTGCATACTAACTCGGATGAAAAAGTTTTTTATATGAAAAATCATCTACTCGAAAAGTTACATCCAAATTTAACCGAGGGAACCCCGTTAAACATTTTCAAAATCCTCAAAAACCTAATAGAAAAAAGTTACAGGGCTTTTAAGATCTAGAGTGAAAAAATCGAAAAAAAATTCAAACAGTGGGCAAACCGTGGTCAAACAATGGTCAAACTAATTATTCTAGAATATTAGTGTTACTAAATAATTATTTCAGTTATTTCAATTTTGGTCAAATCTGGTCAAACTGTGGTCAAACTATGGTCAAACAATGGTCAAACTAATTATTCAAGAAATATTAGTGTTACTAAATAATTATTGTTTTTTAAAACAATAGTTTCAAAATAAAACTATGAAATGTGTCACTTCATGCTCAAGCAAAATTCCTGAAGGTTAATAGGATTGACATCTTAGTATTGTCAGGAAAACAACAAGTGCAGACTTGGAGCGAGGGAGAATAGAACCCGGAAGTTAAGCGTGCTCAGGCTGGGGGAGTGGGAGGATGGATGACCGTTCAGGAAGTTAGATGATTTGGAATGATGAGGGGTGTAGAGGATAAATTGAGAAGTGATGAGGGGTGGTGATTACAGACTAGAGGTTAAAAAAATTCAGAAATTTGAAATTCAAAAAAAAATTCAAAATTTTTTTTCAAAAAAAATCATAAAATTTCCTTTAGTCCCGGTTGGTGTTACCAACCGGGACTAAAGGTGGAGCTCCACGTGGCCGCGCCCTTTAGTCCCGGTTCTGGATTGAACCGGGACTAAAGGGAGAGGCATTAGTACCGACCCTTTAGTCCCGGTTCCAGAATCGGGACTAAAGGCCCTTATGAACCGGGACTGAAGGCCCTTTTTCTACTAGTGTTAGGATTAATCCATTAGCTCATTTGACTTGTCCATTTGGACTGTGGGTGATATACGGAGGCATAGTCGAGCTTAATGCCCAAGTTAGCGCACCAGTCCTTTACTTCCTGGGTCATGAAGTTGGATCTGTTATCTGTTATTATACTATGGGGAACACCATAACGGTGGACCATGTCGGATATAAATATACTGTTGTCTTCCTAGTTATGCAGTGGCCGGGTGTGTGCTCATAGTGCTTGTATCTTATTTATGCTTCATTTTGAGTCAATAAAATCCACCCTTTATCGAAAAATATTGTACAGATGCAGATGCTCACATACATGGACATACAATACCCCGTATGGACGCACGAACACACCCCTACCCTATGAGTACCCCTGAGATAGTGAGCTTGCGAAACCTGTGTAGATTGACAAAGTCATCCCAGGCGCCTCGTAGTCAACAGGAATGTCTCATTCCACGGAAGGAACATTACCGGAAAGCCTCGTAGGAATGTAACAAACAATCTCACTTTGCAACACGTCAAGGGTAGACTAGGAAGGATGTGGAGAGAGCTTTCAGTGTGCTTTAGAATAGTTTTGTAGTCGCTCGTGGCCCTATCGTGTACTGAAACTCCAAAGTTCCATTGCAAATCATGACTTACTGCATCATCTTGCATAACATGACCATTGAAGAGGTGAAAAACATGTCTGAGAAATTTCGGTACATCACCAATGGTAATCATTTTGAGCCAGAGCATGATGCAAATAGGATCCAGAGATTCTTCAAAGCGCATCGCAGGATTGAGAACCGAGAAGTTCATACCCAGCTCCAAGATGATCTTGCTGAGCATCAGTGGCATCGCCATAGCACTTCGTAGTGTGTTTTTATCATGCTATTGAACCATATGGTGTGTTTGAATATGAATGATTTGGTTTGTAAACAATTAATTTGTAATATTCATGAATTGTGTGAACCTTAATTATTATGTTTGGTTTTTGTATGTGTACAATATAACTGGAATTGGAATAAGTTAGCAAAAACAAAGTTTTACCCCGCAAAATTTAGGGGATCGGTTCGAAATAATCAAAACATAAAGGAGTAAAAATACTCTACTAAGGTTTACTCGGCCGTTTACACCTCTAACATTAAGGGGATCGGATAGAGATGCCCTTATTTGAATGCTGATGTACAACTTTCATTCTTTGACATCCCTAAATGTGTGCTAAAACATTATCAGTTATTTTTTTATATTCACATCTTTTGAACCATTAATCTGATTGGTGTTGAACCAAGACCTTAAAAATAAGACCAAACCTGAATATATGTTGACAAATCAGATTTTAGCCTTTTTGGTTTAAGGTACTTTTGTTGTTTTATTTCACTTATGTTAACAATTTTCTCAAATATTCTAGTTACTTCAATTGTAGCATTGCCACCTATGACAATTGTTTCATATTCATTTCACTTTTACTGTTTTGTACATTTTAGTGTTTCAAAAAGTTTACAAATAATATTCATAAAACAACAGAGAAAACAATTATTCCAGTCATTTGTGAATGAATTTTAGAAACATTTCACACCAATATCAATATTTCAACAATGTTTCTTTTTATAAAACTTGTAGAAAAGTTTATAAAGTCCGAAGTCAAATGTGTGTTAATTAATAAGAGTGAAATATTAGAAATAATAATTTAAATTTATGTGTGATACTTCTGAATTGTAACTGAAAAGTGAAAACAAATGTTATCCCATTTGTGTGAAATGTTACACTTTGTTCTGGCAGAAAATGTTATTTGTGAAACTATACTTGTGAATTGGGACTGGCGTGCTATTAGTATTTATAAAAGTTGTGAAAGAATCTAGCCAGGTTACATTAATTGTATGTGGTGGTAAATATATTGTCTATCCCGCGAATGAAATTGTGATAAAAACGTCACCATGTTACATAAATTGTGTGTGGTGGTAAATACATTGTTTATCCTGCGAATGAAATTCGTGAAACTATACTTCTGAAATGTTACTGGAATGCTAGAAACGTTCGTGAGGATAATCTGAACTAAAACCATGACAATTATTTTGGAACGGAGTGAGCATCACATATTTCAGTTATTTTATGAAACACTAAACACATGTTTTAGTTTACTGAAACACTAAAATTTAAAATGTATCCGAGATCGGTCTTGTGCTAATGGTCTTTTCGCTCAGAATTCAGATATATATTATTTTTTCAAAGAAGAGCGAAAAAGAATATTACAAATAACTAGCAGGAGAACGTGAGGAAACAATTAGGAATGGCATCAGAGTGAAGGCCGATCGCTCTGCTCACAACCTTTTGCTCCGATCCGATGTGCTTCGTACGTACGTGTCCGAACATTCCAGTGAGTGAGTGACGGACCCATTCGTCCAAGTGTAAATATTTTAAAAGCTAGGTTTTTAACCGGTGGGCACGCAAAGCCCATTTGCTTCTAGCTAGCTGCGCATCCATCACACAAAGCTGCACGTACCCACGCGGGGGCCGGCGTACGCGGCAGCTGGCCGGCTATAAATCCATCGCCGCCGGCGCGCTGCACATCCCTAACCTCCTTCATCCACCGTCAGAGCGCGCATCGGTACGCCATGGCGGGTCCCTTCGACGGCGCCGCGAGGAGCGTGGCGGCGGTGGTCGCGCTGCTGCTGCTGCTGCTGGCCGTGTCCGCGGCGGACGCGGCGACCAGCAGCACGGTGGTCGCCGGCATGGTGTTCTGCGACCAGTGCAAGGACGGCGCCCGCGGCCTCTTCGACTACCCGCTCTACGGTACGTAACCCACCTCGCTCCTACTCATGGACTCACGCGTCCATGGCCGCCCACCTACTAACCAATCCAACATGCAACGCGCATGCGTGTACGTGCGTGCATGGCGATCGGATGGGTGGATGCAGGGGCGCGGGTGGCCATCCAGTGCGGCGGCGGCGACACGCCGATCACGGTGCGGGAGTGCAACACCAACTGGTTCGGCGGCTTCTCCGTGCGCATGGAGGGGTCGCCGGACATGAACCGCTGCACGGCGCGCGTCGTCCATGCCACCGGCCACTGCTCCGCCGCCGCCACCGCCGAGCCGCGCGAGCTCACGCTCGCCTTCCGCATGCTCGGCCTCGCCCTCTACACCGTGCTGCCGCTGCTCTCGCAGCCGGAGCAGCCCATGGACTTCTGCCCCCGTGCCGGCCTCGTTCCTCCGCACGACCGGCCGGCGGCCGCGGCTGCTACGCCATCGCCGCCCCTGACGGTGGCGCCGGGCCCGGTGTATTCCCCGGTGCCGATCTTCTGGCGCCGCAGGCCGCGGCTCCTGCCTCCCGTCTGGCGCCGCCCGCCGACGGTGCCGCAGCAGCCAGAGCCGGAGGCTATCCCCTCGCCGCCCGCGCCTTCCTCAAGCGAAACGCCGGCCGATGGCTCGGGCTCCGGCTCAAGCTCCGGCTCCGCGTGCGCGTACGACCAGTGGACGTTGCCGGAGCACCGGTGCCACTGGAAGGTGGTGACGCCCAACACGACGGTGGCCATGGCGTTCGGCCCGCTGGTGGCGCAGCGGTACGGGCCGGACATGACGCTGCGGGAGGCGCTCGACGGCCGCGGCGACCCGTACCGGACGCTGCTCCGGGAGGCCACGGCGGCGCTGCTCAACGCCTACTACAACGCCCCGGGGTCGCCCTTCCTCTACCCCACCACCGCCAGCGTCCTCGACCACCTCAACGGCGCGCTCCTCAGCTCCGCCCAGCGCGTGCTCATCGAGGGCGCCCGCTTCCGCCGCGCCAACACCGGCGGCGGGGGACCTGCCGGACGGACCAAGCTGCCATGCGACTTCACCCCGTGCGCCGCCACCAACACCACCATCACAGGCTGATCGCCGATCCACTCCTTTCCACCCACACTGCTTGTTCGTGACGCCATGAACGTGACGTAATGAATCATTCGATTACGATCTTAGTTACTAATTGAAGCTGCATATTATTCAAATGTTGGAGAGGTCACTTAGTGTTTAATGTAATTCGTGAGATGTGTGAAATTGAATTGCTCCATCGAATGTTATGGTTCGCATGATGAACCATTAGATCAATCAGCACTTAGATTCGAGCACCACACTCACGGTGAGACCTCCTACATGACACCTGCAGGTGTCAATTTGACAACGCTTGGTACAGGGAGACATCATGGTTGGTATTGTAGTGACAGATAGGGATTATAGTTCCCAGTTCACTGTTGCAAACCGGTTTTTTTAGTCAGTTTATATCGATCATTTCTGAAAATATGCATTCTCAACAAACTCAAACTGTCTTTTTTAAAAGGTGAACAAAATTGAAGCAAATTTTTGAAATGGTTTTCTTTAAATAGTGAACAAATACTTTAAAATATGTCCTTTTTTGAATTTCCGAACATTGTTTGAAATAGTGACCAGTTTTTTGAAAAATGTGAACAATTTTCAAAATGGGAAGAACTTCCAACAATATTTCAGTCACTGTAGCGACCAGTAAGCACTGTAGTTCCCAGTTCAATGTTCAAAACCAATGTTTTTGGTTGGTTTTATTTGATCTTCTTTTAAATATGTATTTTCAAAAAAGTCAAATAGTTTTTAAATGGGAACATTATTCAAAATTAAAGCAAAATTTCAACATGATTTTCTTTAATAGTGAAAAATATGAAAAAAGACTTTATCTTAATTTACGATTTTCCCAAAAAGTGATTTTTTTAAAATGGGAACATGTTTGAAAATTAGAGAAACTTCCAACAAAATTTGAAACCACGCACATTTTTGAATCTGTGAACAATTATTGAAAACAAGAACATTCATTGAAAAAACATATATTTTCCTAAACACAAACAATTTTTCAAATTTTATGAAATTACTCTAAAATACGAACATTTATGGAGATTTACATTTTTTGAAATTTCATCAAATCATGTTTTTTTAAATGGGAAAATACAAAGAATAAAAATAATACGAAAATATGACAAAATTTGGAAGTTCAACTTAATTTGATAATTGAAATAAATTTTGTAATTGTGAATTTTTTATAAAATTATGACATTCTGAAAATAGAAACGAAATTCAATAGAAAATAGAAAAATGAGAAGGAAGAAAGCAAAGAAAAAAAGAGAAAGAAAACGAACATGAAAAACAAAAACCATGATTAAAATGGAAATATGAGTAAAATATAATAAACCAGAAATTGAATTGGTCCGTCGAATTTTATGGTGATTGATCCACTGAAGCCTTTTTGTTTGCATGATCAACTGTGTAAAAAAACTTTTGGAGTGGGGTAAAAGAACTTGGAATATGGTTTTCTATTGAGATTATTCTCTTATGCATAGAGTATACTAAAACTCTAACCCCAATTTAATTGGGTTTTGGTAAATTGCAGTCCACTGAGATTTAGCAAAGTTTTAATGGATTTGTCCATCGTTAGATCGATCATCACTTAGATTCGAGCACCACGCTCACGGCGAGACCCCCTGTATGACACCTGCAGGCGTCAATTTGTTGAAACTTGGCACAGTCACTTAGTGAAATAAGCGAAGCCAGCATGGTTGGCACTATAGTGACTGTCAGGCACTGTAGTTCTTAGTTCTTTGTTGGAAACTAGTTTCTTGGTTGGTTTATTCCCTCATTTCAAAAAATATGTATTTTTGAAACACTCAAACTGTCTTTTAAAGGTGATTTTTTTTGAAACTCAAGCAAAATTTTGACCTGATTTTCTTTAAATAGTGAACAAATACTTAAAAAACATGTCTTTTTTGGATTTTTCGAACAATTTTTTCGAAAACCTGAATATTTTTTAAGATGGGAAGAACTTCCAATGATATAACAGTCACTGTAGCGATCGGTAAGCACGGTCATCCCAGTTCAATGTTCGAAACCAGTTTTTTTGGTTGGTTTAATTCAATCATTTTTGAAAATATGTATTTTGGAAAAACTCAAAATGTACTAAAAATTGAACAATATTCAAAATTCGAGGAAATTTTCAACATGGATTTCTTTAAATAATGAACTAATATTTAAAAACGCCTTTCTTTGAATTTATGTTTTTTTTTCAAAAAAGGTATTTAAAAAAACTGGTAGCATTTTTGAAAATGGGAGAAACTTCCAAGCAAATTTTAAGACAGACACATTTTCGAATTTTTGAACAATTAAACAAGAACATTTGTTTAAACAACGCGTATTTTTGAAACAGAAACATTTTTTGAAATTTTATGTAATTACTTTAAATTTTAACATTTGTAGAGATTTACATTTTTTGAGGTTTGATCAAGTGATTATTTTTTTGAAAGTTCTTAAAAGAATACAAAGGATAAAAAAAATTAGGAAAAATATGAGAAAATTTGGAAGTTAAAACTTTTTGTAATTGAAATAAATTTTGTAACTATGATTTGTTTTATAAAAATTGGAAATTATGAAAATAGAAACAAAATTAAACAGGAAAAGAAAAATGAAGAGAACAGAAGCTAAGGAAAAATAGAGAAGAAAAAAGAAAATGAAAAACAAAATATATGGAAATATGTATAAAAGATAGCAGACCAGATATTGCAATTGGCACATAGATCGATCGGCACTTAGATTCGTGCACCACACTCATGGCGAGAAATCCTGTATGACACCTGCAGGCATCAATTTGACAACACTTGGCACAGAAATCGGTCCTACTGAGCCAGCCAATTTTGGACATAGCGAAATAAGCGAAGCCAGCATGGTTGGCACTGTAGTTCCCAGTTCACTGTTGAAAACCGATTTCTTGGTTGGTTTATTTCGATCATTTCTAAAAGTATGCATTTTCAAAACACTCAAGTTGTCTTTTTTAAAGGTGAACAAAATTCGAAACTCGAGAAAATTTTCAACATGATTTTTTCACAATATTGAACAAATATTTAAAAAATATGTATTTTTTATTTTCAATATTTTTTGAAAAATGAACAAGCTATAAAAAATCATGAAGATTTTTTCAAATGGGAAGAACTTCAAACAATATTTCAATCACTGTAGCGACCGGTAAGCACGTTAGTTCCCAGTTCACTATTGGAAACCAGTTTTTTTGGTTGGTCTAATTTGATCATTTTAAAAATATTTATGTTTAACAAAACTCAAACTGTTTTAATAATATTCAAAATTCGAGGAAATTTTCGAAATGATTTTATTAAGTAGGGAACAAATATAAAAATGCCTTTATTCGAATTTCTATTTTTTCAAAAATATGAAGAATTTTTGAAAACTGTGAATATTTTGAAAATGGGAGGAAATTCCACGAAAATTTGAAACCACGCACATTTTAGAATTTCTAAACAATTAATGAAAACAAGAAAAATTGTTGAACAATGTGTATTTTTGAAAACACATACATTTTTTCAAAATTGATGACATTACTTTAAAATTTGAATATTTGTTGAATGCAAAGACCGTCTGGCGAAATCGCCGCAAGCGCAAAGCGTTTAATTTTTTTTCAAGTTTCATCAAATCAATATTTGTTTTTGAAAATTTGAAGAAAATACAAAGAAAAAAAGAACAGGGAAAATATGAAAAAATGGAAGTTTATTTTTTGATAATTGAAAGAATTTTTGTGATTATGACTTTTTTTATGAATTCAGAAATTATGAAAATAGAAACAAAATTAAACAGAGAAATGAAAAGGAAGAGTGCAAAGAAAAAAAGAGAAATAAAAGGAACATGAAAAACAAAAAACATGAAAAAAATGGAAAAATGTGTAAAAGATAACAAACAAAAAAGCAGGTTTTGGAAAGCCGCGGCAGTTTGATGCTCATAGGCGGCAAATTGAATCTACCGCTCACCCTTGGTGAGCCATCTGTGTTATTCGCTATGGTTGCTAAGTAATGGCTTGGTGGGCTTTCTCTATCTTTTATTTTTGTTGTAGTCTGCCTGTTGTAGTCTATCTGTGTTATTTCTCTATCTTTCTCTATTTTCATCGGCTTTTTGTATCCTCTTATTGTGGATGTTTTTAAGTTTATTTTTTCAATGCCAACATGTTTTGATTGAACAAACATATATTTTTATTTTTTTCTATCCTACCCCTATGAGCACTTTCAAGAGACTGAGCAGGCGCATCATCTTGAGATTGACAATGTGACTGCTGGGAAAGTCTACTCCCACTGATAGCACATCGCAGGAAAAGGCTGAAATAAATCTAGGAAAATGTTGGAACCTCTGTCAAGTCTAGGATTTGAACCCTGGGGGGCTGGGATACCGTTGTCCTCCTAACCATCCAATTATAGGTTGGTTCGCTGCACTCTCTTCTTTTGAATGAGTCGTAACACGCACATAATTACATAGTATTTTTTTAATCCAGACCATCGTGTTGCAAAATCAGTCGCACGGTGCTCTAACGGAGGCCAATGCTGCTATGAAGAAACGTTATCCAGTAAATATTTGCTGCTCCTCATACTACCTACGAATTGGTTACTAGTCTGCCTCCTATATTGGGTCATATTTTAATCATGATTTTAACTAAAAATATATAAGTTATACATGCAAACACGATATTATTGAAACAACATACAAATACAAATACACAAAGATAGTTTTTTATGACATGCACTAACATTTTATTAGTAAAATATGTGGTTAAACTTTGACTCAAAATATGATAGGACTAATAAACCCACACTATAGTAGGACTAGCTTAGTGTTGCAACCAGTTTTATTCTTATAGTTTGCATGTATTTTGCCATGATTTATTTGAAAGGATTTTTTGCGACTAATGAGGATTGCAAATATATACGCTAAAAAAATTTACTCTATATTTTAGATCTTTGACATATATATAGCATAAAAGAATGAGTGACAATGTTACATATGCATATAATTTGTTGATAGTTTCTCTTGGAGGTGGATGTGTAGCATTTAGTAGGAGGAGAACTAGTACTCATAAACACTTTTTGTTGGGGCTCCATGCACTCAGTTACCGCACGTGAGTAGCCAGCCAGCCACCAAAGAGCGAGAGATTTCTGTCCACGAATTTGTTGGACGGGTTCTACCCACGTGGTTTGGAATCCTTACGAATCGTAATTCAGGGATCATAGCACCAGAAGCATAGCGTCCAATGGCCATCGACCCAGCTGATCCGTGCATAGGATCAGCCGGATGACGCATAGTATTTAGCATCTTCTTTTTGCCTTTTAAAAGGTCAAAAATTACGGTGGCAATATAAGTAACTTTTCCATGTTAAAAAGGTCAAATTGCCATGACAAAATAAAAAGAAAAAACTCAAAGAAATAGATGAAGTTAAAGGAATTTGCCAGGGCGTTATATGTAAATTTGCTATGTCAATATAGGAAAAAATTGCCATGGAAATAAAAAGAAATATTGTCCATCTTTTTTTTGCCATTTTATAAAATACTTTGCCAAGTCAACTTATGCTTAATAGAATAATTTGTCAATGACAACTTTGACAACATTGTCAATAGAATTTGGCTCTTTGTCATCATAACTTGCCATGGCAAAACTTGCCAAAAAAATAATTTGCCAATAGTCATCTGATGGCACTTTTTAGAACATTTAGAAAGAAAACAAATGATAAAAAATTTCCATGCTATGTGTAAAGCATGGCAGAAGACGTTCTCTAGGTCATGGCAATTGTGTATAAAACAAAATTCCAATGTATGTGGAGTATGATTTTGTCATGGGTTTCTAATTGTTTTTGCCATGGTCGATGTGATATATTTTCCATGGTACATTGACATGGCAAAAACGATCTCTGAAAATGAATAGAAATTTGCCATCGTTTAAGAAAAACATGGAAAATCCATATAAAAAAATGCTATGGTAGCTATTTACTAAACGAAAAGATGGTAGCTATAAAAGGATTGTAAATTTTTCATGTCAATCTATGATAATTTTCCATGGAAAATGATCTTTAAACTCATAGTGATTTCCCATGGTATAAGAAACTAAATGATGTCCAATTCATGAAATGTAGGATAAAAAGAGTATACAACATTTGTCACACCAATTTTTTTACATAAGTCTAATACATGGGAAAATAGACAAGATAGTGGATTGACAAAAAGACCAAGGTGATCTACGAAAGAATGAATAGAACTTTGGCATGGCAAAAAAATAGTAGAACGAAAGCTATCATGGCAACTTTTCATACACAAATTCCCATGGTATATAAAAAATCATAGGAATTTTCTCATGGCAACTACTCCAGAATTTTGCCATGTAAACTACTCTAGAATTTTTCCATGGCAACTAGTCATAGCAATTCTATCAATGAAAACTACTCATAAAAATTCTGCCATGGCAACCACTCCAGAATTTTGCCATGGCAACTGGCAACTATTCCAGAATTTTGCGATGCCACACTACTGTCGGAACAGGATGTGTCAACATGATCTAATCCACATTAAGCATAAAATTATAAAAGTTCTCTTCAACATAGCAAAATAGCAGTTGTCATGGCAAAAAACTACTCCAGATCTAATCCACGATACTATCAAAATTGAATGTGCCAACATGATCTAATCCACATTAAACATAAAATTACAAAACTTCTTTTCAACATAGCAAAATAGTAGTTGTCATGGCAAAAAAACATATCTATGTTTGCATGTCAAAATATTGAACTAAACTAATGGGACAATATGCATATAGGGTCAAAACCAAATTCATGTGCACACAAATTGCCATGTTTTTCAAAATAAAAAAGGTCACCTATGCACATACAAAGTTGCCATGCCCATTATATAGATCATGAAAATGCAGCTAGTCTAAAAATTCATGTTTATTAAGCAAAAAGGAATGAAAAAAATTTGGCACATACATGAGGATCAACTCATTGATGGAATGATGACAGAAAGTTGCTCAAATGAAAAATTGGCATCTCTAAGATGCTACAAAAACTAACAAGTTTCGAGGACCAAAAAACACAGTAAAAAGAGTTGACATCTAAAGTAGTTGCCATGGCAACACATCATGTCTAACATATGCTTTTAGTTGCCATGCATTTAATGATACAAATTAACTAGAATTATAGTGAATTTGGCACATACACGAGGATCCCCTCATTGTGAAATGATGACCCGGAGTTGTTCAAATGACATGCGCGACCCACAATGTAACTTACCTTTTAATTAAGCATGAGTCAATGACAGGTGGACCTAGTCACCACTTTGACCGGTCAACACATTGACCAGTCAACTGTTGTGTCAGCAGTTGACCAGCCTGACCTGTCAGCCTCATGCACACTCTAGCTGGGTACACTTTTGGGTACCCATAGCCATTTTGCTATTTAATTTGAGTTATAAAATAAGTTCAGAAAATTCAGAAAATTAAACTTTGGAAATTCATAAAACAAACCATAAGTCAGATGAAAATACTTTATATATGAAAACTAATCAGAAAACTATAAAGAATCTACATATGCCATCCAAATACCTGTCAGACCCCTCTAACATAATGAACCTTGAACATTTGCATGTGGATCAATTTATCGAAAAATGCCGGGAGCTGGGAAAATATTACCAATTATTTATCCACTTCTTTTAAATTGTGCAGTAATGCATTAGAGCACCCCTAGCATAACATTTTTTCATGTCATGTTTTGTGATGCATTTGTATGTTTTATATTTATTGTTTCTTCCCCCTCCTTCTCCGGTAGACTCCGAGATTGTTGTTGGCCCCGAGTACGACTACATCGACGATGACCTTCCCTTCTCGATAGAGCTTCCAGGCAAGCAAAACCTCGTTGATCATTCTGATATCACCTATTACTTCTCTCTATTGCTTGCATTAGAGTTATGATATTGTTACTGCTTTATCGGTACATCCTATACTGTTGCATAGCTTGTCTATGCTACTACTGTTGATACCATACATGTTATCCTATATTCTTAGTATAGATATGCTAGAGTCCCATCAGTGCCCTACATCCTTATCCGTCTGCTATGCTATACTATCGGACCGCGATCCCTTTGGGTGATGATCATGAATATGCCCTATACTGCATACCATATATGTTACTTCGATGGACCCCGGACTCCGGTGGCCTATGACATGGAGCGAGATGGACTGCAATGAGATGCCAACGAAGAGGAACACTATTGCTACTTTATATTACATACACTATACATGAAACATGTTCATATTGAAGTCGGATCGGCTTAGAGAGTACCCGCAAGTGATTCACTGTGGCGGCTAGTTGTTAGCAGTATCACCCAGGATGTGGTGGTAGCTCGGGACCTTCCCGACAACCGACACGAGATATTCATTGTGGCGGAACGACAAGGCAGGTAGAGACCACCTAGGAGAAAGGTGGGCCTGGTCCCTAGTCAGTGTCCGCGGTTACATAACAATAACACGCTTAACGAGTTTGTTTTATTTGATCTAGGACTGCCATTTGGCATATATGCACTAACCACGGCACGGGATAATGGTTCATGGGGCCTCAGCGTCGTACATTCCCTCCGAAAGTAATTCAGATGTCATAGTTCAGAGACGCGGGCTAAATGTTGGGGTGGGATGGTTATGCCTGCTTGTATATACAGAGGCGCGCCTTGGCCCCGGCTAGTCTCGCAACGTGCAGTAGTGCTTTGGGTGATGAGCCCATGACGCTTTCGCACTTAGGATTTAGACCGGCGTCTTGACCTCTCTGGAAAGCCTAGGTTGGTCTATGGCTTGTCAATGATTTGAGGCCAGGCATTACTGAGAAAAGTGTGTCCGGCCAGAGGTAATTGAGTGTACCGGGTAATGTGGTGCACTCCTATAGAGAAGTAATATTTTTTAATAGTTATGTCTACGGCAACAGGATGACTTGGAGTAGTATCCCGACCTCTTACAACTAAAATTGGATACCTGTTAAAACACACCCAGATAAGAGACAGATACCCCTGGAGACCGCTTTCCCTAGAGAGAGGAGAAGAGGACCTCTGGGCAGGTTATTGCCATACGTATGTGTACAATGATACCATTTACGCTACTCTCTTCTACTGCTGCAAGATGATGGCCGCAGATGATGGTAGTCTTCCATAGGATGAGTTTCTCTCACTTATTCTGACATTTTTGCAGTTTAGTCCACAAATACTACCACATTCCTTTGATACTGATGCATATGTAGTACAAATCTTATGTAAGTCTTGCGAGTACTTTGGATGAGTACTCACCGTTGCTTTGCTATCCTTTTCATTCGACCGGGTTGCTACAACAGCTGGTAGCAACGGGGATGTAGGTTATCCCGACGTTGCCTACTATGTGGAGATCGATGACCAGGAGTAGTTCGGAGGCCTTGCCTTTCGATCTAGTGTCATTGTTTTGCTCAGCCTTCTTAAGGCAAAACTTGTTTAACTATGTCTGTACTTAGATAATATTTAATTTGATTACTGATGTATTATGGGTCCTCGTGTCCCTGGCTTGTAATATAAAGATTTATGTTTAAATTTCTGTCATAGAGTTGTGTTGTGATGTTGACGTGATTCATGGTTCGTGATCGTGCATGCTGTGTGTATGATTAGTGCACGATTATAAACGGGGGCGCCACATTTCAGTTACCATGCATTTAGAGACGCCAAATGTGTAGAAAATAGCCAATTTCCACAACATTTCAACTACAAAAATTCTGTAAATATACATACATATGAAAAGATAATGCCTAAAATTAGCCATTTTCGCTACAAAATTTGGCAACAACAATTTCCACACCAAGGCAGGAACTAAAAATGTGTAGGAAATGGTAAACAATGGGCTGGAAACAAAAATGCACGGGGAAGGAGGGGGCAGGACCTGGGGTTGGAAGGTGACAAGCGGGCGAGCAGGTTGCAGCCGGGTAGATAGCCGACGATCTCCATGGCGGCGCCGTCTATGCCGACAACGCTACAGCAGCGACATCCAAGAGAAGAGTATGGCGGGGGGGGGGGGGGGGGGGGGGGGGGGGGGAGGTTTCATGGGCCATGGGGTAGCTGCACGTGGGAATGAAATGGTGCTGATGTGCGCAGGGGGTCACCGGAGGAAGCCAGATCCCTCACTGCCGGCCTGATCCACTTGATGTTTACCGCCGTCGCGGCCCTTGTCGGCCACCACTCGGCGTCGGCTGGGATCCACCTGATGTAGTGCTCCATTTTGGCATCGCCCCTGGTACTTGAGCGCGGCCACCACCGCGGATAAGGAGGGAGGCTTCCGGGAGAGCGGATGTTGCCGGCGGGAAGATACAGCGGAGTCACCTGCTGGAAAATCCCGACGGATGCTGGAGGAGACGACGTGCGGCCGAAGAGGTGGGCATCGGGCGTCCCTAGGGCCCAGCCATGCCACACACCAACCCCCACACCAGCGACCTGCTAGGTATCGTGGGCGGCCACTTGCCTCATCGTCTAGTGATGGGTGAGTGGAGTTCGTGGGATGGAAATGGGGAACGGGAGGAGTGAAGTGGTGTCATGAGGTGAGTGGGAGGCATTCGTGACGGTTTTCATTCAGCCCGACCGGATTTTAGCGCTGACGTGGCTGATTTCGGTGTGGAAGATTTGTGTGACAATCCAACGGCCGGGGGGACGGGGGGCGCTCGGGCTGAAATTCGACATTCCTAACGTGCGGCACTTATAATTTGGGAAAAAGAATCGGGGAAACTATTTATATAAATGGAGTAAACAATGTAACAAGTTCAGGTCAAAGAATGTGAGAAAATTTAAATAAGGTAAAGATTACTCAAATTCACTACGCTGTAGTTTTCCAAAAAGTGCCGTCAAGTTTAAAAGATGAATTTATTCCTTTTCCCCCCTGGGTGCTTGCTAGCTAACGAAGGAAAATAGACAAGATGATGACGAGACGGGTGCACCAAATCGGATTGCCTAACTGTTCAGTGCCCGAATCGGATTGGTTCACTGTCCGACTCGGTTTTGACCCCGTTTCAAGACGCGAGGCTAGCTATATATATGCCATGCCTGGGTATGAGTCGATCGTTGTGTTGGTTCCACGACACGATCGATGGAGTCGATAGCTGAGGAGACTTTGCGTGACATCCTTTTTAGGCTGCCGACGAGAGACGTCGCCTGAGGCCGCTGCGTCTCATGGCAATGGCGCCGTATCCTCACCAACCCATCCTTCGTCTACCTCCACAGCCATGCCGCCCACGTCGTGTTCACCCCCGGCAGCACCCCAGCGGAGGCGTTGGCGGTGTTGGAGATCCGCGTCAGGGGCATCGGCCTGGACATGGTCGTCCTCAACCCCACCACGGCCAAGGTCATGGGCCGCATCACCGATCTAGCCCCCGCCTACAGCCCCGTCAACGCCTGCAATGGCTACCTCCTCCTCGCCGCGCCCGGGGGCAAGTACACGGATTGGCCGGTCTTCGTCTGCAACCCCGTCACCGGCGGGATGCTAAAGATCCCGCCTCCGCCCAACATCGACCTCCTCGTCAAGTAGGCCATGGCAACTAAGTGCAGAATTACAAGGGCAATGCACAAGTAAACTACCCACATCAGGAAAAGAACTGTTTTCTTTAATTTATTTTCTAACAAAAAGAAACAGGTTAACTGAAGTGTAAGAACATCACATAGCAAACTGCACGGCACTCAAGATTTTCAACCGCGAGACTAACTTCCCCCAACAATTTTTTAACTCAAATTAAAATGCCACTCAGGCACTTTCATCCGTGAGCACTGACACATGCTTTACTTTCCACTCCACGTGTAGTTTCATTTCACCATGCAACCATAGCTAGCTTCAGGACAAACTTGTTATCCTTCCACCACCGTATGTGCTTACTCTCTTATCTTCTATTTTCTTCCTCGTGCGCACAAATCCATAGAAGCTACAACACCAAGATTCGATTGGAAAATCAGAGGAGAAAAAACTGAATAGTAGATGCCTTCATGCGACAGCAGTAGTTGGTTTAGAGGAGGAAGTCTACAGCGAGAGGAATCAGCTCAGAGGAAAGAACCAGCTTGTTAGCGGCGGGGCAGAGGCAACTTGCAGTCAAGGAGCAGAAGAAATGGCATAGAGGTAGCAGCTAGCGACGGAGCTAGCGGAGGCCACGAGCAATATATCGAACGGCCTCCATGCCGCACCACCACCCGCTGCTCTGCTCCAGTAGCTGCTGCTGTCGTGCCGCCTAAGGATCACAGGGACGACGGCGAACGGCTGCATGGCTGGGAGCTGCGCTACACCTTCCATGTGAACGACGACAGCAACGACCCGCCAAGCGGCGCCTGGTTTGACGACGGCAACGACCCGCCGAGCGGCGCCTGGTTCGACGCCGGCGACGGCATGCTGTGTTATAGGTTAGGTGATATTCTCCACCAGTACAAGATCAAGGCAAATGGGAATAAAGCCATAGCGGGCGGTTTCTCGGAATGGGACCATCGGATCCAGCTGCCGGCAACCCTAGCACAATCGGAATTCGACTGGAAAAAAACTGAGGAGAATCGGTGGAACGTCTATAGCGGCTACCGTCCCAGCTTGCTCTCACCCCGAGTTGCCTTTGCCTCCTTTTTGCCCTCGACGCTGCAAGACTTCGAGCACGCCTTCGTAGATGCTCTGCGGAGCCACCAACAATCAGGGAATAAGCGACGCTCCACCGATCACAACGATGACTTTTCTGTCAAGAGGATTCGTGAGGCAATTTAGC
This sequence comes from Triticum aestivum, assembly GCF_018294505.1. Lineage (NCBI taxonomy): Eukaryota > Viridiplantae > Streptophyta > Magnoliopsida > Poales > Poaceae > Triticum > Triticum aestivum. The sequence goes on along the minus strand of NC_057809.1, from coordinate 2,270,018 downwards.
AAACAACAGAGTTTTGCTAGTATTTGTTAGCAAGATTAAAATCCCGGGAGAAACAATTTCATTGCTGCCTTTGCAGCAGCTATAGCCGACGTCATAGCGGCAACCGCAGCAATTTTTCAGGTGGGAGAGATGATTTCTTGAGGTTTTTGCTGATCTCGGAGCCATGCATTTAGAAAGCATTGTCGAGGATTTCGCAGCAGCAGCCATGGCATAGCGGAGAGGCTCCGGGGCAGCTATAGCACAGCTTGCACGGTTATTTTGTGGGGAATTTAATTTCGTGGCACAACCCTTATTTTATTTGTCACCTAAAAAAATATGGAACATAGATAAGATTACACCACTAGTGAATAGGCGTATAGCTTGTGTGTTCAGTCTTGGCAAGAACGAAACTCATATAAACTGCAAGATTTCTGAGATAACAAATAATTAATAGATATATGTCACCCGCTAAGGCATATAGCTTTGAAAACACAAATGTATCATCTATCATAAAATTAAATCGGCTGGTAGATTGACTTGTCATATATATTACTGTGTTTGAATCTAAGAGTCGTCGACGACAGAGTGCTGGCAAACATCCCCATTATCCGAGTAGTCGGAGCCATCTTCTTGCACAACCCCTTCCTCAAAAGAAACCACCCCGTCTTGCCCTTGCGGAGGTATGGGTGGCAACTGGTAGGTATCAAACTCCCTCAAAAGCTGCATCAACATACATGTAGATATTTGAATTATTTAACTAACCACATACAATTAGCTACTTAGACATCAACGGATGTTCTATCAGAAAGTTGATCGGTCACTTACTGGTGCTTGTGGGTCCATATCACGTAATCTCCTGAGAAAAGCAATGATTTCTTGGTCGACCTCCTCTTCCGTCCTCTCGCGGCCACGAATACTCCTGGCGTCAATATGCCCTTTTGATTTTCCTTGGCCGCTCAAGGGGTGCATGGAAGGGTCCTCTTCCAAGAACGGTTGCCGGATGCGGGGATGGAGAGCACCGTATGGAACGGTGCATGCTTTAAGGAGCATGGCGCTGGCTTCGTCATAGTCATTGGAGTCGGTAGCCTTGATCCCAAGAATTTCCTCCTTTGCCTTTTCCCACAATGCATTGCAATATGGCATCGCAGTATAGTAGTCCTCGTATGCCTCCACATAGCCTTTGGTCCGGTATTCCTCTCGCCAACACTCTTCTTCGAAATTAAAATCATCATCATCATCTGTTTCATTATCGTCTTCCTTGGGAGTCTCCTGACCGTTCTCGTTCTCTTCTGGCACCTCACAGTCGCGCTCGCTGCTCTCTTTCTCCTCGGAAGACGTCTCGCCGTCGCCCAAGCTCTCGAGCTCTGTCACTATGCGACGGCGAATGGAGCACTCGAAGACCAGGTGTGTCATGACGTCGTCGTAGTGCAGCCGGATCTTGCCGTGCACCGAGAGGTGACGGTCGATGAGGTCGTCGGAGGAGAGGGCGGCTGCCCAGGCGCGGGAGAGGCAGCGGCACCGGTGGAAGTCCTTGGACGGCAGCCGCACGAAGATCTCCGCGAGCACGAGGTCGGGAAGGTGGACCGCCGACGGATCACCCATCGTCAATCGAATAGCCCTCTCCGTGGATCAACAATTTTGGCTAGGTCGACTGTGCGTACGTGGGGGGTAGATCGAACTCTGATCTCTGGCAATATATAATGAGTACGTACGTAATTGGAGATTAATTGATGCCGTGCCCAGCATGGTCGTTTGGTAGCGTAACACGCACGATCTCCAACTCATGTAGTCACGTACGTGCACGACTCAAACATCATAGGCATGCATGTGTGTTGAATCCAACAATTTCCGCACGATACGATATGACGGTCAAGCCCGGCTTTAGGTCCCGATAAATGGCATGCATGTGTGCATATCTTCTTTCATTTTTTTAGGAGGGGGGTGAAAGAAATTTCTTCCATAATAACAGAGTTATAGTAGAGAGGCAGGAGCCCGTCAATACATGGTGGTCCTGGATGTATCTTACCGCGTGCTACGCTTAGTGCGACTATACGGCGCCAGTCGATCTGCTGCCCTAATTTGTTCACGTTTAATCTACAAAGGAATAAACTCTCTCTCTCAGTCATCAGTAACTTGATATCAGACACAAGATGCCAATACGCTGACCATAATAAACCCTCCCTGGACAATGTAACCAATACTTCAAGGTGTCCGATTGTATCACCACTGGTCCTTCTGTGGCATTAGGATTCTAAGATTTAGGAGGGGAAGGTTGAGGAAAGGTGAAACTCATTGCAAAAGAGGGTAAATCGACCACTTTAAGATTACCATCTGGGGAGGTCCGTTTAGTATCCCAAAACTGCTTAGCAACAGTCGGTGATTCCGAATCTTTTTTATTTATGAATATGAACAGAAAAAATTCATTGTATCGTTGGGTCGGAGCGGAGGTTTGGTCTAGAAAAATTAGGAACAAAACGTCTACTCTACCGCATTGAAGTCTATAGCGCTCAAATGGCTGTTCATCTACCTTTAACCTTGGAAGCTACGTTCCTTTTAGTTTCGACTTTAGGGATAATTTTTTTCGCTATCTTCTTCCGAGAACCACCTAAGGTTCAACCAACTGGTCATTGCGGCCCCCTTTTGTGAGGGGGCACCCCTTCTCCCGAAGTTATGGGGCTATTTTGCCGAGTTTTACCCTCTTTTGCAATGAGTTTCGCTACAACACCTGCTGCTCTAGCTAATTGCCTTTTGTAATCCAATAATCGATCTTGGTTAGGATGATTAACCGAGTTATCCAAAAAATTCTGCTGATACATTCGAATAATTAAACGCCCTGTAGAATGGCATGTTCTCCTCGGTCGGAATAGGAAGTTCCTTCCCTTAGCCGCTACTACGGGAATCGCTTTTGCTTTCTTTTCCTCTGGCTACTAAGATGTTTCAGTTCGGAGATAAGCGGACTCGAACCGCTGACATCCGCCACCCCCTTATGGGTGTTTTACGTAGAAATACTATTTTTGCTTATTTTGACGATCCCCGATACAGAAAAGATAAAAAGGGTTCAGGCATTGCAATATGTAGAGTAACTCCCAATATAGGAGTAAAAACAAGACGTAATAGTGTGTAGTAAGTCAATTTATAATCTTTAACACCAGTTTGAAATCCAACACCTGCTTTAGTTTCTGTTTGCCGGTTGACATGGATCAAGACTGGGATTTGTCACTCCGTATGACGGAGAGGTATCACTGGGCCCACTCAGTAATGCATCATCATATTGAGCTCAAAGTGACCAAGTGTCTGGTCACAAGATCATGCATTACGGTACGAGTAAAGTGACTTGCCGGTAACGAGATTGAACGAGGTATTGGGATACCGACGATCGAATCTCGAGCAAGTAACATATCGATTGACAAAGGGAATTGCATACGGGGTTGATTGAATCCTTGACATCGTGGTTCATCCGATGAGATCATCGTGGAGCATGTGGGAGCCAACATGGGTATCCAGATCCCGCTGTTGGTTATTGACCGGAGAGTCGTCTCGATCATGTCTGCTTGTCTCCCGAACCCGTAGGGTCTACACACTTAAGGTTCGGTGACGCTAGGGTTGTGAAGATATGTATATGCAGTAACCTGAATGTTGTTCGGGGTCCCGGATGAGATCCCGGACGTCACGAGGAGTTCCGAAATGGTCCGGAGGTAAAGAATTATATATAGGAAGTGCTGTTTCGGCCATCGGGACAAGTTTCGGGGTCACCGGTATTATACCGGGACCACCGGAAGGGTCCCGGGGGTCCACCGGGTGGGGCCACCTATCCCCGGGGGCCCCATGGGCTGAAGTGGGAGGGAACCCAGCCCATAGTGGGCTGGGGCTCCACCCCCCAAGGGCCCATGCGGCTAGGGTTGGGGGGGAAACCCTAGAGGGGGCGCCCCTTGCTTGGGGGGCAAGCCCCCCACCCTAGGCCGCCCCCCCCCCTAGTAGATCCATCTACTAGGTCCGGCGCTTCCCCCCCATGGCACCCCTATATATAGTGGGGAAGAGGAGGGACTTCACACACCAGCCCCTGGCGCCTCCCTCTCTCCCTGTTACGTCTCCCTCTTGTAGCATAGGCGAAGCCCTGCTACTGTGACGCCCTGCATCCACCACCACGCCGTCGTGCTGCTGGATCTTCACCAACCTCTCCTTCCCCCTTGCTGGATCAAGAAGGAGGAGACGTCTCCCGTCCCGTACGTGTGTTGAACGCGGAGGTGCCGTCCGTTCGGCGCTGGTCATCGATGATTTGGATCACGTCGAGTACGCCTTCCTCATCCCCGTTCTTTGAACGCTTCCGCGCGTGATCTACAAAGGTATGTAGATGCAATCCGATCACTCGTTGCTAGATGAACTCCTAGATGGATCTTGGTGAAACGAGTAGGAAATTTTTTGTTTTCTGCAACGTTCCCCAACAGTGGCATCATGAGCTAGGTCTATGCGTAGTTCTTCTTGCGCGAGTAGAACACAATTAGTTGTGGGCGTAGATTTGTCAACTTTCTTGCCGTTACTAGTCTTTTCTTGCTTCAGCGGTATTGTGGGATGAAGCGGCCCGGACCAACCTTACACGTACGCTTACGTGAGACCGGTTCCACCGACTAACATGCACTAGTTGCATAAGGTGGCTGGCGGGTGTCTGTCTCTCCCACTTTAGTTGGAGCAGATTCGATGAACAGGGTCCTTATGAAGGGTAAATAGAAGTTGACAAATCACGTTGTGGCTTTAACGTAGGTAAGAAGACGTTCTTGCTAGAACCCTAATTCAGCCACGTAAAACTTGCAACAACAATTAAAGGACGTCTAACTTGTTTTTGCAGCAAGTGGTTTGTGATATGATATGGCCAAAGTTGTGATGAATGATGAATGATCTATATGTGATGTATGAGATGTTCATGCTATTGTAATAGGAATCACGACTTGCATGTCGATGAGTATGACAACCGGCAGGAGCCATAGGAGTTGTCTTTATTCTTTTATATGACCTGCGTGTCATTAAGAAATGCCATGTAAATTACTTTACTTTATTGCTAAACGCGTTAGCCATAGTAGTAGAAGTAATAGTTGGCGAGCAACTTCATGGAGACACGATGATGGAGATCATGATGATGGAGATCATGGTGTCAAGCCGGTGACAAGATGATCATGGAGCCCCAAGATGGAGATCAAAGGAGCTATGTGATATTGGTCATATCATGTCACGTTAATTATGTGATTGCATGTGATGTTTATCATGTTTTGCATCTTGTTTACTTAGAACGACGGTAGTAAATAAGATGATCCCTCATAACAATTTCAAGAAGTGTTCTCCCCTAACTGTGCACCGTTGCTAAAGTTCGTCGTTTCGAAACACGCCGTGATGATCGGGTGTGATAGATCCTTACGTTCACATACAACGGGTGTAAGACAGTTTTACACATGCAAAACACTTAGGGTTAACTTGACGAGCCTAGCATGTACAGACATGGCCTCAGAACACAGTAGACCGAAAGGTCGAGCATGAGTCGTATAGAAGATACGATCAACATGAAGATGTTCACCGACGTTGACTAGTCCGTCTCACGTGATGATCGGACACGGTCTAGTTAACTCGGATCATGTAATACTTAGATGACTAGAGGGATGTCTAATCTAAGTGGGAGTTCATTAATAATTTGATTAGATGAACTTAATTATCATGAACTTAGTCTAAAATCTTTGCAATATGTCTTGTAGATCAAATGGCCAACGTAGTCCTTAACTTCAATGCGTTCCTAGAGAAAACCAAGCTGAAAGACGATGGCAGCAACTATACGGACTGGGTCCGGAACCTGAGGATCATCCTCATAGATGCCAAGAAAGATTATGTCCTACAAGCACCGCTAGGTGATCCACCCGTCCCACAGAACCAAGACGTTATGAACGCTTGGCAGACACGTGTTGACGACTACTCCCTCGTTCAGTGCGGCATGCTTTACAGTTTAGAGCCGGGACTCCAAAAGCGTTTTGAGAGACATGGAGCATATGAGATGTTCGAAGAGCTGAAAATGGTTTTTCAAGCTCATGCCCGGATCGAGAGATATGAAGTCTCCGATAAGTTCTTCAGCTGTAAGATGGAGGAAAATAGTTTTGTCAGTGAGCACATACTCGCTATGTCTGGGTTACATAACCGCTTGTCTCAGCTGGGAGTTAATCTCCCGGATGATGTGGTCATTGACAGAATCCTCCAGTCGCTTCCACCAAGCTACAAGAGCTTTGTGATGAACTTCAACATGCAGGGGATGCAAAAGACCATTCCTGAGTTGTTCTCAATGCTGAAATCAGCGGAGGTAGAAGTCAAGAAGGAACATCAAGTGTTGATGGTCAATAAAACCACTAAGTTCAAGAAAGGCAAGGGTAAAAAGAACTTCAAGAAGGACGGCAAGGAGGTTGCCGCGCCCGGCAAGCAAGCTGCCGGGAAGAAGCCAAAGAATGGACCCAAGCCTGAGACGGAGTGCTTTTATTGCAAAGGGAATGGTCACTGGAAACGGAACTGCCCCAAATACTTAGCGGACAAGAAGGCCGGCAACACCAAAGGTATATTTAATATACATGTAATTGATGTGTACCTTACCAGTACTCGTAGTGACTCCTGGGTATTTGATACCGGTGCCGTTGCTCATATTTGTAACTCACAGCAGGAGCTGCGGAATAAACGGAGACTGGCGAAGGACGAGGTGACGATGCGCGTCGGGAATGGTTCCAAGGTCGATGTGATCGCCGTCGGCACGCTGCCTCTACATTTACCTACGGGATTAGTTTTAAACCTCAATAACTGTTATTTAGTGCCAGCTTTGAGCATGAACATTGTATCAGGATCTCGTTTAATTCGAGATGGCTACTCATTTAAATCTGAGAATAATGGTTGTTCCATTTATATGAGAGATATGTTTTATGGTCATGCTCCTATGGTGAATGGTTTATTCTTGATGAATCTCGAGCGTATTGCTACACATGTTCATAGTGTGAGTACCAAAAGATGTAAAGTTGATAATGATAGTACCACATATTTGTGGCACTGCCGCCTTGGTCACATAGGTGTCAAACGCATGAAGAAGCTCCATACAGATGGACTTTTGGAGTCTCTTGATTATGAATCATTTGACACGTGCGAACCATGCCTTATGGGTAAAATGACCAAGACTCCGTTCTCAGGAACAATGGAGCGAGCAACCAACTTGTTGGAAATCATACATACTGATGTGTGCGGTCCAATGAGTGTTGAGGCTCGCGGTGGCTATCGTTATGTTCTCACCCTCACTGATGACTTGAGTAGATATGGGTATGTCTACTTAATGAAACACAAGTCTGAAACCTTTGAAAAGTTCAAGGAATTTCAGAGTGAGGTTGAAAATCAACGTGACAGGAAAATCAAGTTTCTACGATCAGATCGTGGAGGAGAATACTTGAGTCACGAATTTGGCACACACTTAAGAAAATGTGGAATAGTTTCACAATTCACGCCGCCTGGAACACCTCAGCGTAACGGTGTGTCCGAACGTCGTAATCGCACTCTATTAGATATGGTGCGGTCTATGATGTCTCTTACCGATTTACCGCTATCTTTTTGGGGCTATGCTTTAGAGACTGCCGCATTCACTTTAAATAGGGCTCCGTCGAAATCCGTTGAGACGACACCGTATGAATTATGGTTTGGGAAGAAACCTAAGCTGTCATTTCTGAAAGTTTGGGGATGCGATGCTTATGTCAAGAAACTTCAACCTGAAAAGCTCGAACTCAAGTCGGAAAAATGCGTCTTCATAGGATACCCAAAAGAAACTATTGGGTACACCTTCTACCTCAGATCCGAAGGCAAGATCTTTGTTGCCAAGAATGGGTCCTTTCTAGAGAAAGAGTTTCTCTCGAAAGAAGTAAGTGGGAGGAAAGTAGAGCTTGTTGAAGTATTACCTCTTGAACCGAAAAATGGCGCAACTCAAGAAAATGTTCCTGAGGTGCCTGCACCGACTAGAGAGGAAGTTAATGATAATGATCAAGATACTTCTGATCAAGCTCCTACTGAAATTCGAAGGTCCACAAGGACACGTTCCGCACCAGAGTGGTACGGCAACCCTGTCTTGGAAATCATGTTGTTAGACAACGGTGAACCTTCGAACTATGAAGAAGCGATGGCGGGCCCGGATTCCGACAAATGGCTAGAAGCCATGAAATCCGAGATAGGATCCATGTATGAAAACGAAGTATGGACTTTGACTGACTTGCCCGTTGAACGGCGAGCCATAGAAAATAAATGGATCTTTAAGAAGAAGACAGACGCGGATGGTAATGTGACCATCTATAAAGCTCGACTTGTCGCTAAGGGTTATCGACAAGTTCAAGGGGTTGACTACGATGAGACTTTCTCACCGGTAGCGAAGCTAAAGTCCGTCCGAATCATGTTAGCAATTGCCGCATTCTACGATTATGAGATATGGCAAATGGACGTCAAAACGGCATTCCTTAATGGTTTCCTTAAGGAAGAATTGTATATGATGCAGCCGGAAGGTTTTGTCGATCCTATGAATGCTGACAAGGTGTGCAAGCTCCAACGCTCGATTTATGGGCTGGTGCAAGCATCTCGGAGTTGGAACATTCGCTTTGATGAGATGATCAAAGCGTTTGGGTTTACGCAGACTTATGGAGAAGCCTGCGTTTACAAGAAAGTGAGTGGGAGCTCTGTAGCATTTCTCATATTATATGTAGATGACATACTTTTGATGGGAAATGATATAGAACTCTTGGACAGCATCAAGGCCTACTTGAATAAGAGTTTTTCAATGAAGGACCTTGGAGAAGCTGCTTATATATTAGGCATCAAAATCTATAGAGATAGATCGAGACGCCTCATAGGTTTTTCACAAAGCACATACCTTGATAAGATATTGAAGAAGTTCAATATGGATCAATCTAAGAAGGGGTTCTTGCCTGTGTTACAAGGTATAAAATTGAGCTCATCTCAATGTCCGACCACGGCAGAAGATATAGAAGAGATGAGCGTCATCCCCTATGCATCAGCCATAGGTTCTATTATGTATGCCATGCTGTGTACCAGACCTGATGTAAACCTTGCCGTAAGTTTGGTAGGAAGGTACCAAAGTAATCCCGGTAAGGAACACTGGACAGCGGTCAAGAATATCCTGAAGTACCTGAAAAGGACTAAGGAAATGTTTCTCGTCTATGGAGGTGACGAAGAGCTCATCGTAAAAGGTTACGTCGACGCTAGCTTCAACACAGATCTGGATGACTCTAAGTCATAAACCGGATACGTGTATATTTTGAATGGTGGGGCAGTAAGCTGGTGCAGTTGCAAGCAAAGCGTCGTGGCGGGATCTACATGTGAAGCGGAGTACATGGCAGCCTCAGAGGCAGCACATGAAGCAATATGGGTGAAGGAGTTCATCACCGACCTAGGAGTCATACCCAATGCGTCGGGGCCGATCAAGCTCTTCTGTGACAACACTGGAGCTATTGCTCTTGCCAAGGAGCCCAGGTTTCACAAGAAGACAAGGCACATCAAGCGTCGCTTCAACTCCATTCGTGAAAATGTTCAAGATGGAGACATAGAGATTTGTAAGGTACACACGGACCTGAATATAGCGGATCCGTTGACTAAACCTCTCCCTAGAGCAAAACATGATCAACACCAGAATTCCATGGGTGTTCGATTCATCACAATGTAACTAGATTATTGACTCTAGTGCAAGTGGGAGACTGTTGGAAATATGTCCTAGAGGCAATAATAAAAGCATTATTATTATATTTCCTTGTTCATGATAATTGTCTTTATTCATGCTATAATTGTGTTATCCGGAAATCGTAATACATGTGTGAATAATAGACACCAACATGTCCCTAGTAAGCCTCTAGTTGACTAGCTCGTTGATCAACAGATAGTCATGGTTTCCTGACTATGGACATTGGATGTCATTGATAACGAGATCACATCATTAGGAGAATGATGTGATGGACAAGACCCAATTCTAAACATAGCACAAGATCGTATAGTTCGTTTGCTAGAGTTTTCCAATGTCAAAATATCTTTTCCTTAGACCATGAGATCGTGTAACTCCCGGATACCGTAGGAGTGCTTTGGGTATACCAAACGTCACAACGTAACTGGGTGACTATAAAGGTAGACTACGGGTATCTCCGAAAGTGTCTGTTGGGTTGACATGGATCAAGACTGGGATTTGTCACTCCGTATGACGGAGAGGTATCACTGGGCCCACTCAGTAATGCATCATCATATTGAGCTCAAAGTGACCAAGTGTCTGGTCACAGGATCATGCATTACGGTACGAGTAAAGTGACTTGCCGGTAACGAGATTGAACGAGGTATTGGGATACCGACGATCGAATCTCGGGCAAGTAACATATCGATTGACAAAGGGAATTGCATACGGGGTTGATTGAATCCTTGACATCGTGGTTCATCCGATGAGATCATCGTGGAGCATGTGGGAGCCAACATGGGTATCCAGATCCCGCTGTTGGTTATTGACCGGAGAGTCGTCTCGGTCATGTCTGCTTGTCTCCCGAACCCGTAGGGTCTACACACTTAAGGTACGGTGACGCTAGGGTTGTGAAGATATGTATATGCAGTAACCCAAATGTTGTTCGGGGTCCCGGATGAGATCCCGGACGTCACGAGGAGTTCCGGAATGGTCCGGAGGTAAAGAATTATATATAAGAAGTGCTGTTTCGGCCATCGGGACAAGTTTCGGGGTCACCGGTATTATACCGGGACCACCGGAAGGGTCCCGGGGGTCCACCGGGTGGGGCCACCTATCCCGGGGGGGGCCCCATGGGCTGAAGTGGGAGGGAACCCAGCCCATAGTGGGCTGGGGCTCCACCCCCCAAGGGCCCATGCGGCTAGGGTTGGGGGGGAAACCCTAGAGGGGGCGCCCCTTGCTTGGGGGGCAAGCCCCCCACCCTAGGCCCCCCCCCCTAGTAGATCCATCTACTAGGGCCGGCGCCCCCCCCCCCATGGCACCCCTATATATAGTGGGGAAGAGGAGGGACTTCACACACCAGCCCCTGGCGCCTCCCTCTCTCCCTGTTACGTCTCCCTCTTGTAGCATAGGCGAAGCCCTGCTACTGTGACGCCCTGCATCCACCACCACGCCGTCGTGCTGCTGGATCTTCACCAACCTCTCCTTCCCCCTTGCTGGATCAAGAAGGAGGAGACGTCTCCCGTCCCGTACGTGTGTTGAACGCGGAGGTGCCGTCCGTTCGGCGCTGGTCATCGGTGATTTGGATCACGTCGAGTACGCCTTCCTCATCCCCGTTCTTTGAACGCTTCCGCGCGTGATCTACAAAGGTATGTAGATGCAATCCGATCACTCGTTGCTAGATGAACTCCTAGATGGATCTTGGTGAAACGAGTAGGAAAATTTTTGTTTTCTGCAACGTTCCCCAACATGGGCATGGTTACTGTCAGATATGTTCGACCAAGTTCGCAAAAATAAGGCTTAGAAATACTAGCGGATCGACGTGTGGTCATTCCAAATAGGCGAAGGTGGTGACATCAATGACAAAGACATATGGTCATGTTGGCGATGGTTACCATTTTTGGGTGAGGCAACATGCGTCGCGGTGTTGAGGCGTTGTGCAATTTAACATGGCAATGGCGTAGTGTAGATTTGAAAACGGTATACACATGGGAGCTTGGTGTCGACAGGTGTGGGGTGCCAGCGTACAAGTACCATGGAATTATGTTAAGGTGGAGTTGGGGGTTTGATGAAAGACTTCATCTAGGTTGATGGACGGCCTACAACGCAATTTTGTAGAAAGTGGTGGCCTATTTCAGCGGGAGAAGTGGGAAGCATGGCCTAGTGGTCCGATGGAAACGTGAATCTTGCGTTCGATCGATGAACATCGGTGGTTCCCTAAAGTGAAGGTTGACACTAGAAGAAAATCGAGCATTAGCAGTGGCCCCTAGAAGCAGTTGTGACCAAGCAAAACAACGCCACCTATAATAAGCTCAGCGCAGGTGGTTATTTTTCCAATATGCGGATCCGAAGTTGGTTCGAAATATGAAACAGCCCGCACGAACATTTGAAGCCGCTTGAATTTTGAAAGCGACTACAATTGTAAACACGTGTAGGCGAGTGGAAACAAGAAACCACCAGTGCTGGCGAGTACCTATGGGGTGCGGCCTCTGCCTGATCTTTCTACGGCTTATTACGCATCTCACATTCAGTTTCCGTCCATTTTCCTGCCATTTCCCTATCCTCCCGAACCCGGATGGTGCACTTGTACATCGGCCCATTCCCCGGCAGAGCAACAGAATATCAGTCCATCCGCACTATCTTGTACATCAGCCTATCTGTATCATGTCTTTCCGTGACAACCCAATATAGCTTACTAAAAGACACACCACTTTAGATTTGTCTATATGATGTCGTTATTTTGATGTTTGTTGATCCGGTCACAGATAGGCCAGGGGAGAGTGAGCTCATGTTGTATTAACAAGACAACTAGTGTACCATCTCTGAAATTTGTGGTCGCACACTAGTATGTTTAAACCACTTGGCATCCATTCAAAGAACAAACGATGAATGAATTAATCAAGAAAATTCATGCACAAGTCAATTCATCAGAAAGTCCAAACCAAGCAAGAGTGGGCAATATATGTCAACAGTCTCTCCCACGTCTCGGATTTGGGATAACTGCAGGCATAACTGCACTGCTTGATGCATTCCTCCACGCACTCCGGCACTGGTGATCTACAGGCGCCGCTGCCGCATTCCTGCGGCTCCCACGAGTTGATGCTGCTGGCACACGTCGAGTTGCAGTCCTTGCATGCCGTTGTTTTCCCCTCCGCCGACGCCGGCGCCGGCCATCCCATTCCCGGCAGGACGACGACCAGCACGGCGACAACGGCTGCACCTGATGAAGCCATTAGAAGAGAAGAAGACAAGATATATAAGGATGATCTGAGCTACCATACGATTTACTGCCCATCTGATAGACCATGCTACTTATAGTCAAGAACACCCCACACCAAGTTTACCACTTGATCATCCCAAGTCGTCGAGGAGTAGGAGTACCACGTACTACTTCTTGTATGTGCAACTTGCACCATGCATTAATGATTGAAAAGTTGACTTATAGGCGAGTATCTAGATCACCACACTAAGTTGAACTACTCGCTAGGGCAACACCTTAGATATTTATTTATATTTCTAAATACAGCGTTACCGAAATAATACTTGTAGTTGCAATCATTAGACATTCAATACATACTTAATCTCTTATGCGATCACCACAAGATACTCCCTCTGTTTTTATTTACTCTGCATATTAGATTTGCCTGAAGTCGAACTTCGTAAAGTTTGACCAAGTTTATAGAAAACAAATAAACATTTACCATAAAAAATCTATATGATGCGAAAGTACATTCAACAATGAATCTAATGGTATTGATTTGTTATAGTATATGTTAATATTTTTGTTTATAAACTTTGTCAAAGTTTACAAAGCTTGACTTTGACAAAAGCTAATACTCTGCTAAATAAAAACGGGGGAAGTATATTTTAGCATATTGAGTAGTTATTATGATTATATTATTAATTAGTTACTCCATCTTAATCTTTTCGTTTATGCTGGTTGCCGAGTAACCCGCCGTGCATGTGTGCACATGGATGATGCTTCATTCTTGGCTCTTAGCCCTATTTATGTTTTTCCTTTTGGGTTTAAGCCATGAATTGTTCTTTGTAAAACTCTTTTCCATTATGAATATTAATGTAATCTGGCTCACAACTTTGGGAGGCGTATGAAAAAAATTGTGTGCATAGCCATATATATGTGAAAATGGATTTATATAGAAACAAGAAAGATGGTCAAGGAGTGTTTTTGAAAAAACTAAAGAAATTACATCGCAATTATATGTCCAAGACAACTGGTAATATTATAACTGCTTGCCACTAAAAGAAACAAATGTGTGCAATAATTCTCATTACCTGACATGGCCTTGAAGAGAGTTTCGGAAAAAAAAATTGCAATGGGTTCACACTGATAGTAACTGAAAAAAATACCTTCAATTCTGGGTGCTGCATTTTTTCTGAAATTTCTACAATTTGACAAAGAAGTACCTTCATTAGAGAGAGAGAGAGAGAGAGAGAGAGAGAGAGAGGTCGAGCCTATCCTAACCGTAAGCGCAGGGCCGGCCCTGAGGGGGGGAGGGGGGCGGGGGGCGGCCGCCCCGGGCCCCCGAGATCAAGGGGCCCCCTCCTGGGTAGTCACGCAGCAGTCTGTAGCATGCGTAGCCATTTTTTTCGTCCTGCTTCTTCTTCCTATATATCGAGAATAGCCCAAAGACTTCTACGGCCTGCCCAAGCCCATCTAGTATAGCAGCTACCTAGCCAGACATGCATCGCAATAACACACACGTCGATCGACTAGGAGGGCAGTTCGTCAGGCCGATAGCACGCGCGGCGCTGCCGGCTTTTCGCCTTCAGTAGTAGAAAAAGGCCCATTTGTCCCGGTTCATATGGCCCATTTGTCCCGGTTCCGGAACCGGGACTAAAAGGTGGGTACTAAAGCTCAATACCTTTAGTCCCGGTTCTTCTATGAACCGAGACAGATGGGGCTCCACGTGGCCGCTGTGGCATGCCCAGGCAGGAGGCCCTTTTGTCCCGGTTGGTAGCACCAACCAGGACTAAAAGGCATCCACGTGTTAGCAGGGGCTGGGGTTTTGTTTCTTTAAGGGGGGGGGGGGGGGGGTTGGGGGTTTTGTAGGGTTAATTTAGTGGTTTCATATATTGTGTTGGCTAGCTAATAGAGAGAAGTCTCCTCTCTTATCTCCGTGCTTGGTCGATGCTACATACTATACGTATAGAGAGGACTCTCGACACGCTAGCTAGTAAGCAAATGAAGGAAACCATTAAGTACACAAGATCGTCATGAACATATACAAAGAGAAGTGATCGACCTCTCTTTCTCCGAGAGATTGGTCGAATAACAAGTTTTTGTATATCTATCCGACGCTACTAGATACATATATACAATATAAGATCTCTTACAATCCCTAACATCTGATGTCAAGTTTCACATGGTATTCTTCGTCTTTATCTATGACGTGGTCAAGAAAGAATCCCGCCAATTCCTCTTGAATTGCTTTTATGCGATCTTGTGGTAGGAGTTCATCCCGTAGTTGCCAAAGCTAATTTGAAGAAGGGGGTCAATACATATATATGAATGAAACTCAACACAAATGATGGTAATAAAATAAAATTCTGAATATTATTGCTTACGCACTTCATAATCTTCTTTAGAATAGACCCGCTTAGAGGTCATCGCGTTGTAGATGTACTCGCAAATGTAGTATCCACAAAAATTATTCCCGCCGTCCTGCCACAACCACTTTAAGAGAAATAGAGGTCAATCAAACTGATAATCAAGCATTATAAATGGTATTGATGAAACTAGCTAGAATCAACGGGAGATGTGCGGAACTAGCTAGTAGTACTTACTTTCGGATGTGTAAATGTAAAGAAGGTATGTAGAATCCATATGACTGTCTCTCTCCATTAAACATGTTTGTTTATGATGGTGCTAACCCCTAAGCTCCGATTATTTTCTTTTTAACTTAAATTCCGCACATGCGTTCAACAGCAGAAAGCCGCGCGCAACAGGGGATCACATGAACGTCTAACAGAACTGTATGAAGGTTTCGATGACGCCAAGAAAGAAGCTGCAAAGGAAATGGGGATGCAAGCGGTGATGAACATTCAGTGCACCAACTTGAATAACCCCGTGTGCGACTGGTTTGCGAGGTTATACCATCCGGACAAGAGGGAATTTGTCATACCAGGACGTGGTAGGATTCCATTAGATGAGGAATCTGTTTTCAACACACTTGGTGTCCCCAATGGCGGCATGGATGTCCCATACAAGGTTGATACGAAAGTGAAAGCACGTCTTTATCCTGAAATGTTCCCTGGGCTTACGTCCCTCCCGGCGAACTCTGCTTTCGCGAATATGCTTGGTGCGATGGAAACAAGCGACGATGATTTCAAGAGAAAGCTGCTCATGTACTTAATCTCAAATGTCTTTGCTCCCACGACATCGTTACGCCCCAGCAGCTGATGCGGCAGCAGCTCAAGGAGGTGCGGCGGGAACCCACTCCGGTGATGGATATAAGTGGTGCCGGTTAGTCCGGGCATCGGAATGGAGCTTGGGGGCAGAGTGGAGTGGCGTGGAGTGGTTAGGATTTGGTACAAGAAGCGGACTAGGACGAATATATGTGGGGTTATGGTGGGCCAGCGTGGTCCGGATCCGACATGGCAGACGTGCCCGGGCCTTCCCATATCTGCCTTAGGCTGGATACAAGTGGTGCCGGTTAGTCCGGGCATTTGAGGTCAGTTTGAAGAGTCCGTCTAGATCGGTTTTTTTTATCGATTATTATCCGTTTGGGCATATAAAAAGAGTTTGAGGCGTCCAGTTGTACATGCACTAAGATAGCCTATTAGCTAACTGACTTCGTAATGCACTCCCAATCCTATACGATCCAGAATACTCACGTGCCGTGCAAGGTTGTGTACGTACTGAATCCCATCGGGCTGTAATATATAGGATGGCGAGGACTACACCTATCGATCGTAGTGAAGATGGAGGCTGTGGCGGAGGAGACCCTGCGCCAGATCCTGCTGAAGCTGCCGACGAGGGACGTCGCTTGCGGCCGCTGCGTGTCCCGGCTATGGCGCCGCGTCCTCAAGGATCCATCCTTCCTCAACCTCCACGCCCACGCCACACACGTCGTCTCCGGCGCCGGCACGGAGGCGCTGCTCCTGTCCGTGACCCAGACGCCGGGCACAAACCCCGACACGACGGTGTTCAACGTGTCGACGTCAACGGCCATGTGCGCTCTCGACGTGACCGCCATGTACGGCGCCGCCAACGCCTGCAACGGCTTCGTCCTCCTCGCCGCAAACACCGGCGGCTGGCAGCTGCCGCTCTTCGTCTGCAATCCCATCACCGGCGACAGGCTGCGGGTGGAGCCGCCGGCCAGGAGCGAGACGTCGGACGTGCCCTTGAGGGTGCACCCGCACATGTACGCCATGGGGTACAGCGCGTCGACGCGGCAGTACAAGCTCTTCCGCCTCTCCTTCGCGGCGACGGGGAACTATGTGCACGTGCTCACCTTGGGCCGCGGGCCGGAGGCAGGCGTGTGGCGCCGGCATAAGGGACTCTTCCAGGGCCACGGGTTGGGGTCGCCACCTGCTCTCATCGACGGCAAGCTGTACGTACTGGCCAATGAGCGGGAGGGCGACAGGAAGCCCGATAGGCTGCTCATCTTTGACGTGGCCAGCAAGACGCAACACGCCTGCCGCCTCCCCAGGTGCGGCGCCAATGAAGCGGCGACCGACGTCCTCGAGCTGCACGGCCGGCCATGCGTCGCCGTGCACGAAAAGAGTCCATCCCACTGCCTCCGGTTCTGGGTCCTGTCACCTGCGCCACTCAGCTGGGAGCTGCGCTACAGCTTTGAAACGGGCGTCACTAACGACGGCACCGTTCTCCAACTGCGGCACCTAACCGATCTCCTCCGTTGCCGCCACCATCACCACCCGAGGGCAGCCTGGCTCGACGGTGACGACGGCATGCTGTGCTACCAGTATGGTGACCGCGTGTACAAGTACGACACCACGGAACGACGTGGACGAATACCAGGCTACAACAAGGTGTGGGATCATCATCACCGGTTGCCGATTTCGGACGGCTGCCAATGGACCATCTTCGGTGGCTACCGCCCTAACCTACTCTCGCCTCACGATCTCGTCACTGCCCCGCAACAAGCAGAAGAACGGCTCGAGCACCAGGTGCTACGTGTTCTCCGAAGCCACAGGACGCCCAAAAAACGCCACCTCTCGCCATGCCCGCCGCCGATGTGCGACCGTGATGACGAGCGTGCTGCCAAGTTGCAGGAAGTCTTCTTAGTAGATTGAAAAATCTTCGATAAGCAACATCCATACTCACCTATTTGGAATGCCAATTCAAATTCGATATGTGGGTCGTGAAACAAAAAAACACTAATCCTCTGTAAATTTGCTTTCATTGTTTAGGAAGCTGTGAACCGAAGTGGGATGTGAATTTTATAGCATGTAAAAATATCTCTATGTCATTAGTTAATTTTAATCTTTTTGAACACTAATAGATGTATTTTATTTATTTATGTGTACCACTACAGTAAAAGCGTCAACGCAAATGTCCAGAGCTCCAACTCCATCAAGAAGGTTGAAAAGTCCACCACTATTATAGTAAGCAGAGGTCATAGCTGTAAGTTCCCAAGTGAACGTGGTATGTCCCCTGAGATGTTACTGCATGTAATGTCTAAAAATTGAAGCCCCTTCATCCTGGTTAGTTGACCAGGGATGGCATCAGAGAACATGTTTAAGCACAAACGCAAAAGTGCCAAACGTAGTAACAATGACTTGATCCATGTTGGTAATATCCCAGAAAAATTATTGTAGGACAGATCCAGAAATTTTAGCTCTCTGCATCTTTGAAGAAACGATGGGAATTCTCCTGAAAGACGGTTGTTGTTCAGCTTAAGCAAGGTAAGAACAGAGGTTTTGTATCCTTGAGGACGATTGGGAAATGTCCCTTTTAGCATGTTATTTGAGAGGTCTAGGAATTGCAATGGTTGGAGGGAGCAGGGAATAGTTCCAGAAAAGGATTTGTTAGAGAGGAGGAGCATTGCTAGCATTAGTTCTCCCATATCTGGTGGCGGTGTTCCTGATAGATTGTTTCTAGAGAGGTCCAAGAATTGTAGCTTATTAGGAAGTGTTGGAATTGGGCCAACAATCTGGTTAGAACTGACATCTAGTATTGTCAAAGGAGATCATAGGGGAAATGTAGGCAGCGTGCCAACAAGACGATTCTCTAACAAATACAATTTTTCAAGAGAGGAATTAGCAATCCAGAAAGGTATGTTATCGTGTATGCCCGTGTTTGAAATGTAAAGCCAAAAGATTGTTGGTTAGTTAAGCCAAGCTGGAAACTGGGGCCCTAGTATGCAAGTCTAAAGCCTATTGTGGATAAGCTGAATGGAGTTTTCCAGGTACTGTTGACCTTCACGGTTAGGGAGTTATCATTTTTTTTTGCGGGAAAGGTTAGGGAGTTATGAGAGATATATAGGTATTGTAAGATAATCAAATTAGTGAAATGTTCCTTAGTGGTTGCACCATGTAGGTTATTGTCGCTTAGCAATAATGTGTTCAAGTTTGTGAGCTCCCGTATACCAACTGGTATCTCTCTAGACAACTTGAAAGGCTTGACAGGTTTGAGAGGTTTAGTTTAAGGCTGACTAGGCTTGGGAGTTTTCCGAGGTGGGGAGGAATTCGACCAACGAAATATGAGTTGGAGAGATCGAGATGCGCCAGCCTCCTGCGCCCAAGGACGCCGATGAACTTCGGGATGGGTTGGCCTCCGAAGTTGTTGCATGAGAGTTCCAGCTACTTCAGATGTCGTAAAGTGAACAAGGAGGAACGTATCCCTCCAAGGCTATTCGTGTCCGAGGTGATACGCTACTGATTTGGAGCTTGACGACGTGGCCGGTCCGGTTGTTGCAGACGACACCCATCCACCGGCATCACTCGGCACCTCCTCATTGAAGGAAATATGCCCTAGAGGCAATAATAAAGTTATTATTTTTTTCCTTATTTCATGATAAATGTTTATTATTCATGCTAGAATTGTATTAACCGGAAACATAATACATGTGTGAATACATAGACAAACAGAGTGTCACTAGTATGCCTCTAGCTACTTGACTAGCTCGTTAATCAAAGATGGTTATGTTTCCTAACCATAGACAAAGAGTTGCTATTTGATTAACGGGATCACATCATTAGGAGAATGATGTGATTGACTTGACCCATTCCGTTAGCTTAGCACTCGATCGTTTAGTATGTTGCTATTGCTTTCTTCATGACTTATACATGTTCCTATGACTATGAGATTATGCAACTCCCGTTTACCGGAGGAACACTTTGTGTGCTACCAAACGTCACAACGTAACTGGGTGATTATAAAGGAGCTCTACAGGTGTCTCCAAAGGTACATGTTGGGTTGGCGTATTTCGAGATTAGGATTTGTCACTCCAATTGTCGGAGAGGTATCTCTGGGCCCTCTCGGTAATGCACATCACATAAGCCTTGCAAGCATTGCAACTAATGAGTTAGTTGCGAGATGATGTATTATGGAATGAGTAAAGAGACTTGCCGGTAACGAGATTGAACTAGGTATTGAGATACCGACGATCGAATCTCGGGCAAGTAACATACCGATGACAAAGGGAACAACGTATGTTGTTATGCGGTCTGACCGATAAAGATCTCCGTAGAATATGTAGGAGCCAATATGAGCATACAGGCTCCGCTATTGGTTATTGACCGGAGATGTATCTCGGTCATGTCTACATTGTTCTCGAACCCGTAGGGTCCGCACGCTTAAGGTTTCGATGACAGTTATATTATGAGTTTATGAGTTTTGATGTACCGAAGGAGTTCGGAGTCCCGGATGAGATCGGGGACATGACGAGGAGTCTCGAAATGGTCGAGACGTAAAGATCGATATATTGGACGACTATATTCGGACATCGGAAAGGTTCCGAGTGGTTCGGGTATTTTTCGGAGTACCGGGGAGTTACGGGAATACGGGAGAAGAAGTATATGGGCCTTATTGGGCTTTAGGGGAGAGGGAGAGGCAGGCCGCCCACCCAAGGCCTAGTCCGAATTGGACTAGGGGGAGGGGCTGCGCCCCCTCCTTCCTTCTCTTTCCTCTTCCCTTTCCTTGTCCCCTACTCCTACTACATGGAAGGACTCCTAGTTGAACTAGGAAAGGGGGAATCCTACTCCCGGTGGGAGTAGGACTCCCCTAGGGCGCGCCATAGAGAGGGCCGGCCCTCCCCTCCTCCACTCCTTTATATACGGGGGCAGGGGGCACCCCATAGACACACAAGTTGATCCTCGTGATCGTTTTCTTAGCCGTGTGCGGTGCCCCCTTCCTCGATACTCCTCGATAATATTGTAGCGGTGCTTAGGCGAAGCCCTGCGACGGTAGAACATCAAGATCGTCACCACGCCGTCGTGCTGACAGAACTCTTCCCCGACACTTTGCTGGATCGGAGTCCGGGGATCGTCATCGAGCTGAACGTGTGCTAGAACTCGGAGGTGCCGTAGTTTCGGTGCTTGATCGGTCGGGCCGTGAAGACGTACGACTACATCAACCACGTTGTGCTAACGCTTCCGCTGTCGGTCTACAAGGGTACGTAGATCACACTCTCCCCTCTCGTTGCTATGCATCACCATGATCTTGCGTGTGCGTAGGAATTTTTTTGAAATTACTACGTTCCCCAACAGTGGCATCCGAGCCTAGGTTTTATGTGTTGATGTTATATGCACGAGTAGAACACAAGTGAGTTGTGGGCGATATAAGTCATACTGCTTACCAGCATGTCATACTTTGGTTCGGCGGTATTGTTGGACGAAGCGGCCCGGACCGACATTACGCGTACGCTTACGCGAGACCGGTTCTCCCGACGTGCTTTGCACATAGGTGTCTTGCGGGTGACAGTTTCTCCAACTTTAGTTGAACCGAGTGTGGCTACGCCCGGTCCTTGCGAAGGTTAAAACAGCACCAACTTTACAAACTATCGTTGTGGTTTTGATGCGTAGGTAAGATTGGTTCTTGCATAAGCCCGTAGCAGCCACGTAAAACTTGCAACAACAAAGTAGAGGACGTCTAACTTGTTTTTGCAGGGCATGTTGTGACGTGATATGGTCAAGACATGATGCTAAATTTTATTGTATGAGATGATCATGTTTTGTAACCGAGTTATCGGCAACTGGCAGGAGCCATATGGTTGTCGCTTTATTGTATGCAATGCAATCACGCTGTAATGCTTTACTTTATCACTAAGCGGTAGCGATAGTCGTGGAAGCATAAGATTGGCGAGACGACAACAATGCTACGATGGAGATCAAAGTGTCGTGCCGGTGACGATGGTGATCACGACGGTGCTTCGAAGATGGAGATCACAAGCACAAGATGATGATGGCCATATCATATCACTTATATTGATTGCATGTGATGTTTATCTTTTATGCATCTTATCTTGCTTTGATTGACGGTAGCATTATAAGATGATCTCTCACTAATTATCAAGAAGTGTTCTCCCTAAGTATGCACCGTTGCGAAAGTTCTTCGTGCTGAGACACCACGTGATGATCGGGTGTGATAGGCTCTACGTTCAAATACAACGGGTGCAAAATAGTTGCACACGCGGAATACTCAGGTTATACTTGACGAGCCAAGCATATACAGATATGGCCTCGGAACACGGAGACCGAAAGGTCGAGCGTGAATCATATAGTCGATATGATCAACATAGTGATGTTCACCAATGAAACTACTCCATCTCACATGATGATCGGACATGGTTTAGTTGATTTGGATCACGTGATCACTTAGAGGATTAGAGGGATGTCTATCTAAGTGGGAGTTCTTTAGTAATATGATTAATTGAACTTAAATTTATCATGAACTTAGTCCTGGTAATATTTTGCAAATCATGTTGTAGATCAATAGCTCGCGTTGTTGCTTCCCTGTATTTATTTTGATATGTTCCTAGAGAAAATTATGTTGAAAGATGTTAGTAGCAATGATGCGGATTGGATCCGTGATCTGAGGTTTATCCTCACTGCTGCACAGAAGAATTATGTCCTTGATGCACCGCTAGGTGACAGACCTATTGCAGGAGCAGATGCAGACGTTATGAACGTTTGGCTAGCTCAATATGATGACTACTTGATAGTTTAGTGCACCATGCTTAATGGCTTAGAATCGGGACTTCAAAGACGTTTTGAACGTCATGGACCATATGAGATGTTCCAGGAGTTGAAGTTAATATTTCAAGCAAATATCCGAGTTGAGAGATATGAAGTCTCCAACAAGTTCTATAGCTAAAAGATGGAGGAGAATCGCTCAACTAGTGAGCATGTGCTCAGATTGTCTGGGTACTACAATCGCTTGAATCAAGTGGGAGTTAATCTTCCAGATAAGATAGTGATTGACAGAATTCTCTAGTCACCATCACCAAGTTAGTAGAACTTCGTGATGAACTATAGTATGCAAGGGATGACGAAAACGACTCCCGAGCTTTTCATGATGATGAAATCGATGAAGGTAGAAATCAAGAAAGAGCATCAAGTGTTGATGGTTGACAAGATCACTAGTTTCAAGAAAAGGGCAAAAGGAAAAAGGGGAACTTCAAGAAAAACAGCAAGCAAGTTGCTGCTCAAGTGAAGAAGCCCAAGTCTGGTCCTAAGCCTGAGACTAAGTGCTTCTTCTGCAAAGGGACTGGTCACTGGAAGCGGAACTACCCCAAGTGATTGGTGGATAAGAAGGATGGCAAAGTGAACATAAGTATATTCGATATACATATTATTGATGTGTACTTTACTAGTGTTTATAGCAACCCCTCGGTATTTGATACTGGTTCAGTTGCTAAGATTAGTAACTCGAAACGGGAGTTGCAGAATAAACAGAGACTAGTTAAGGGTGAAGTGACGATGTGTGTTGGAAGTGGTTCCAAGATTGATATGATCATCATCGCACACTCCCTATACTTTCGGGATTAGTGTTGAACCTAAATAAGTGTTATTTGGTGTTTACGTTGAGCATGAATATGATTTGATCATGTTTATTGTAATACGGTTATTCATTTAAGTAAGAGAATAAATTATTGTTCTGTTTACATGAATAAAACCTTATATGGTTACACACCCAATGAAAATGGTTCATTGGATCTCGATCGTAGTGATACACATATTCATAATATTGAAACCAAAAGATGCAAAGTTAATAATGATAGTGCAACTTATTTATGGCACTGCCGTTTAGGTCATATTGGTGTAAAGCGCATGAAGAAACTCCATGCTGATGGGATTTTGGAATCATTTGATTATGAATCACTTGGTGCTTG
This sequence comes from Triticum aestivum, assembly GCF_018294505.1. Taxonomy (NCBI): domain Eukaryota; kingdom Viridiplantae; phylum Streptophyta; class Magnoliopsida; order Poales; family Poaceae; genus Triticum; species Triticum aestivum. The sequence continues at coordinate 2,246,012 of NC_057809.1, read as the reverse complement.
CGAACCATGCCTTATGGGCAAGATGACTAAAGACTCCGTTCTCCGGAACAATGGAGCGAGCAACAGATTTGTTGGAAATCATACATACTGATGTATGTGGTCCGATGAATATTAAAGCTCACGACAAGTATCATTATGTTCTGTCCTTCACAGATGATTTGAGCAGATATGAGTATATCTACTTGATGAAACACAAGTGTGAAACATTTGAAAAGTTCAAAGAACTTCAGAGTAAAGTGGAGAATCATCGTAACAAAAATAAAAGTGGAGAATTTCAGAGTAAAGTGGAGAATCATCGTAACATTTGAAAAGCGTGGCGACGATGGAAGTATGGCTCCCACAGCGAGCTATCGGGGGTGTACCTCGGCCCTTCTCTCGCCGCCAGCGGCAGAGAGGCACGGATACGGTCGATCTCCGCACGCCCGGCCGCCCTAGTGGGCGGCAGTGGCACCGGAACCCCGCCAGCGCTTACCCTCCACGCCCTGGGCACCCGCATGTCCGGCGGGACCGGGTAACCGGTCTCATGGAGAAGCCGGGCTTCGTCCTCGTGAAGGTGGCGGCGGCCGAAGCCGTTCGCCGCGGCGCCATCGCCTGGGAAGCGCTCGGCAATTGGGTGAACTGGAAACAGCGAGAAGAGAGGGAGGAACGGGGGCGTCGGCGGTGGAGAGCGAGGTGTGTGTGTGGCTCACCGGTGCGGGAGGGGCGGCTTATATAGGCGGCGCTCGCGTGGCCGCCATGCATACGCGTGGCGGGCGAGTGGCGCGCGTCGTCCCGTCTTCACTGCGCCGCCCGTGAGGCATCAATGGAGGAGGCTGACCGGCGCGGCAGCGCGCGGCAAATTTGGCATTGATTCCCCCGCGGGAACCGAGGCGATGAGGACGACGAATCGACGAGAAGAGCTGACTCGCTGCCAAGGATGGCCCGTCGATTTTCGCACCAAAAACGATTCGGCCGGCGCCCCCAAGCGCCCCAGCGCGCAAGGTTCGTTCTGGGTCCGCCGACGCTAATTTCGGCCCGAGCCGGGGAAAAAAGGGCCTTTGGGGATGCAACTGGGCCGATTTTTCGGCGCCGGTGGCCAAAATATCGTCTAAGAGGCCTTGTTTGGGGGCATGGCTGGAGATGCTCTAATATCCTCGTGGAAGAGGCATGCAGTAGCACCAGTCCTCCCATCATGGTGGAGACCACAGCCACGACGCGCTGCTCCTACGAGTGGCCCTCGGCCCGGCTCTCCGTAGCACAGCCGCATCACGAGGCAGAGGAGGCCCCTAGCACCTGCCGCTGTCGGCGACCTCAACAACGTCGATGCGGCTTGACGCCAGGCCTGCACGCGCAAGCGGAAGCCTCGGCACGCTCACCGTCCACGACGACGGCGACCCATGACGCCCGCACTCGCACGTTGCCCCCAACGAGACGGCGACCTTGGCTGCACCGACCCACTGGAGGCACGGCTAGCGCATAGTGCGCACGGTGGCCCTCGGTCCCGATTCCTCTGCTCCCGGCTGAGATGTGCCCGGCGCACGCGGCGGCCAGCGGTCTGCGTCGCGCGGTGTCGCTCCCCGGCACACGGGCGCGAGGGAGCGAGGCGGCCAGGTCCGACTGGCAGAGCCCCCTCGCGTGTGGCATGGCGGCGATGGGCAGCGGCGCCATGGTCGTGTGTGAAAGGGGTCGAAGCTGCTGGGAATTTCCTATTCGTGGAACGGGAGCCACGACAAGTGAATATGTGGTGATTTGCCATGTAGGAGTATTAGGAAAAGGGTGTGTCTAAGGCACATCTAGATGTGCTCTAGTTATTGCACATCTAAGTGAGTGAATCAAATATAAAGAGGAAAAAAAAGAAAAAAATATCCTCACGAATCTCAACGTAAGATCAATGACATAGGACTTAGATGTGCAATACTTATGGCACATCTAGACGTGCTTTAGCAAAACTGTTAGGAAAGTTCTGATTCCATCATGATGCAGGAGTATTAGTAAATTGGATTTTTTTCCTTTAAAGTCGGTTATTTGTTTCCTTAAAATTTGTTATTTGTTTCCTCTAACAAATTGTATTGATGAGATGGATCGCTTGATTTGGATAAGTTAGCAAAGTTAGGATCTGTCTCTTTTTGTACAGTAGGAAAGTGTTTGTTTACAAGAAAATAGTGGAGAAAAAGTATACCGGTCGGATGGTGGGAAGGGAGACAAAAAAAACCAGACAAAAAAACCAGTCAAAAGTGGAGGACTATTCAACCAACTCGTCCATTAAGAGTAGAGATAAAATAAAGTGTGAGTTCCACTTGATCCCAACAGCGTTCTTGTTTTCCTGTAAAATTATTCGCTTGCTTACTCTTGACAAGTGGATCCCACACTTGTCATTGTGAGATAGAGAGAGCTGACATATGGGTTTAAGGGTATTTTTGTCATATAACATGATCAGGTTTGACTTGGCAATAATGATGTTCAATGGCATTTTTGAGCAAACAACCAATGAAATAATGGTGTTTTTTAGATATCTAAGGGCATTTTTGAGCAAGCATCGCACGAAAATGATGACATTTTTTAGGAGTTGTAATTTTTAATGGCAAAACTGAGTAGTGGGGCACAACTGCATAATAAAAGAAACCTTTATTAAATAGTAACGACTCTCAAAGTACAAATAATATCTCAAATAGCCAAACGAGAATAAGAACTCATACAAATAGCCACAACTGGCAAGATAGGACACTGTGCCTAAACACCTATCATATTATTGGACCACTATCCAAATCGATAATATATAGCCCATGCTATCATCTCCCTTCGGTTGCACCAAATGTGATGGAGGTCCAATAATAGGATATGGTACATATACAGCAGCTAGACGATATGATGGGTCATACCTTGACGAATCACGGAGGCCAAGATAGTCCATCGGTGATTTTTCTTTCACTCTTGCTGCCTGCTGCATGCTCATTGTGTCAACTTGATCTTATATATTTAATTTAACTTTTTCTTTGGTTTGGATGCAGCCTGGTTCGACCGCTAACCATGACACGGAAGCATTGTTTGACCATAGTGAAGCTATATTTGACATAACAGACCAAGTTGTGCCTTCTTCACTGGTTAGCCTCTGCAAGCAGTATGACTAGTGCGGTGTGCGGCTGGTCGACCCTTTGCTGGAACCGGTGGCAGGCGAACTGTACCTAGAGCTGATTTACCTGCCGTTGTGCCATGGCGGCCATGTTCCAGATGGCAGCAGCGAGGTGCTGGTGCTGTCAAAGGGTGCATGCCATGAGGGCCCTCCACTGGATTTACACAACATCCATAGTAGCAGCGCGGCTAGTTTCACCGTATCTGCAGCAGTTTCTGGATCAGGGGCGCTGTCTAGCTAGAAGAAGTATGATCTCAAGGGTATGCTCGGCTGTCACTTGAGGCTTTCACTCGTGGTTGTGCATTAGTCATGACAAGGTGTACTAATAGTCTAGTCAGTAGGTAGGTTTTTGGTCAGCGTGGGTGGTGAGACGTTGAAGGATCCGCAACAGGTTATTTGTTGTGATGAGGAGGCAGACAGATATGGAAGGAAGGAGGATGAGAAGATGTGAATATATTAGGAGCCGAGAGTCCCTCCCCTTTAGTTTGTTAGTGACTGCATGGAGAAGCATTGGTTGGTTGTTGAATGGAGATGTGACTATTATTGGCAGGTTGGGAGGGAGAGAGAGAGGGAGAGAGAGAGAGAGAGAGAGAGAGAGAGAGACTAATTTGTTGAGGTAAGAGTTGACTCTTGACTAATTAATTGGTTGGTTGTATGTACCGTACTACTTTATCGAGACCGAGAGAGATGATGCACTGTCGTCATGTCATCAAATGAATAAATCAGCCAAGCAGTATCAACAAAAAAATGACATTATAGCCTAGGCAGCATCTTTCAGTTTTTTACAACGTTGTGGCAAAAATGAGGACGTGGAGTATGTTGGCTCGAGCTCACATGAGCTCGCGTGAACAGATTTGAGGCTAGAAGCATATGCCGGTGGGCAGGGATGCGTGTGTGTTATATAGAAAAACCAGATTACAAGATTAGGTTAATTCGCTTGAGCTTTATCCACGCCCTAGCTATACAGATATTGGGATCAATCTCAAGTGACTAACCATGTACAACAAGAACAAGAACACACTCACGCCCCTTCTAGAGTATTATATTCGGTTTATACACTACCGAGTACAGGTACAATTCCAATAATAATAACTATCACATGTGATCACGCTAAGTTACAAACCAAAGAGACCATTGCACACAACGGTGATTATTGAAGCTATTCTTATATCATTAGTATCAAGAGATGTTCGAGCATTTGAGATCTCATCCTTGACGGATTTTTCTTACCAATGAAGCCCAACCCACAACAACTTGCACGTAAGCTCGATCATAAATGTGGTCCATAAGTGAGAACCAGCAAACCCTCCATTTCCTCTTGAACAGTAAGCCACAAAAGACAACCCAGAGACCTAGTACAAATCCTAAGCACATGCTGAGGTACAATGAAACAACATCACTCATTCCTTCAGCATGCTCTTGAGGAGCATATGTAATTATGTCTCTTCGTGAGCAATTCCTTGTGAGAGGTGGGCCACATAGACCTGGGTTGCCAATGTAGATGGACGCTTGGTCCTCTAGAGTTCTTAGTTGGTTCCCAGAGGGTATAGTTCCGGTCAGGTCGTTATATGACAAGTTCAAGTGGCTTAGTGATGTTAGAGCTGATAAACTTGTAGGAATTGCACCGGATAGCTCATTATGTGAGAGGTCAAAAGACTCCAATGCATGTAGTTCACCAATAAATTGGGGTATTATGCCAGTCAAACTATTCCAGGAGAAGTTTATGTTCTTTAATGCAACGAGCTTTCCAATTTCTTGAGGAATTTGTCCTGTCAAACTGTTGCAAGAAAAATCAATGTTCACCATATATGCGATCCCTTTGGTATATTCAAGTTGTTGACCTTTTATGTTCACCAATAAACTATCAGTATAAGCCTGAGCATACGCGGCCGCAGATAAAACTTTATAATCAGTGAGATTGAAAAGGCCACCACTATTATTTGAAGTAAGTGTCATAGCTATGAGATTCTGAAGCGAGCGTGGTATGCTCCCTGATATGTTGTTGCATGAAATGTCTAAAAACTGAAGCCCCTTCATCATAGTTAGTTGACTGGGGATGCCACCAGAGAACATATTTGAGCGCAAACGCAAAAATGCCAATTGTGGTAACTTTGACGCGATCCATGTTGGTATTCTCCCAGAAAATTTATTGTACGCCAGATCCAAAAACTGTAGCTTTCTGCATCTCTGAAGAAATAATGGGAAGGCTCCTGAAAGACGGTTGTTGTTCAAGTTAACTAAGGTAGTATTTGAGGTTTTGAGTCCTTGAGGGCACTTGGTCAATGTCCCATTTAGCAGGTTTTTTGATAGGTCTAGAAATAGCAAGTATTGCAACTGAAACAGGGAGCAGGGAATAGTGCCAGAAAAGGAATTGTCAAAGAGAAGCAGTACTTCTAGCTTTGATGCTCCTATATCTGATGGCAATGCGCCTGATAGATTGTTTCTAGATAGGTCCAGTAAGCGTAGACTATTTGTAAGTGGTGGAATCGGGCCAACAATATGGTTAGAACTGACGTCCAGTACTTCCAATTGAGTAAGTTGGGAAAATGTAGGAAGCATGCCAAAAAGGCGATTTCTTGACAAATCCATATACCTAGTATTGGAATTAGCAATCCAGACAGGTATGTTATCATGTATGCTTGTGTTTGAAACATCAAGATAGGTGATCGTTGGTTGGTTAAGCCATGCTGGAAACTGGGGCCCTACTATGCAAGATCTAAGGCCTGCTGAGACTAATTTGAATGGAGGCTTCCATGTACTGTTGACCTTCACGGTTAAGGAATTTTCAGAGATAAGTAGGAATTCTAAGGTGGTTAGATTTGTGAAATGGCCCTCTGTGATTGTACCGTGCAGGTTGTTCGAGCTTAGCGATAATCTACTCAAACTTTTGAGCTCCCGTATACCAACTGGTATCTCTCCAGAAAGCTCGTTTGAGTCGAGGAAGAGCGTGTTCAACCTGTTAAAGTGCCTTAGACGAGCTGGTAAGCTCCCTTTCAAATTGTTGTTGTCCATAACCAGCTCCTGCAGTGCATCTGATGGCAACCGGTGCAGTAGCTCTGCCACATCCATGTTGATGAAGTTGTCTTGCAAAAAGAGTTGTTGTAGTGTCTTCAGTTTCTTGAAGGTCAATGGCATGGTGCCAGTGAACTTGTTCGAATAAAGTAACAAGTGTTGAATGGAGGTCAAGTTCCCCACCGCGTCAGGGATTGGACCATCAATTCCACAGTCATCTAGGAAGAGCGCTTGGAGGCTAGGCAGATCCCAAACCAAATTTTTGGCTCCAAGAGATGCGTTGAAGGAGTTTCCAGAAAGGGTGAGGGTCTCCAGAGATGTGAGATTGGAATGTGACGGGGGAGGCATGGTGTTGTGAAGCCTACAAGAACTTAAATCAAGGTTTATCAAACTGGGGAGCATGTTAATAGCATGAGTCCAGTGGACAGCGGCGCTGAGGTCCACCTCAGTTATGATGAGGACCTGCAGCTTCGTGAGGGACGAAACCCAGGTGAGATCAGGTGAGTAAGCATTTTGCGGCATTCTGCTGAGATCAAGGCTGACCAGGTTCGAGAGGTTCCCGAGGTGGCGAGGAATCTGACCACCGAAATTGGACGAAGAGAGGTCGAGATGTGTCAGCCTCCTAAGGGCGCCGATGAGCTTCGGGATGGGTTGGCCGCCAAAGTCGTTGCATGAGAGGTATAGCTGGTTCAGATGTGTGAGATTGGAATGCATCTGGTGAGGCATATTGTTCGGAAGCTCACAAGCACTTAAATCAAGGTATGTCAAATAGGGGAGCATGTTTATAACATGAAACCACTCGGCGGCAGAGCTGAGGTCCACGTTACTCATAGCGAGGACCTGCAGTTGCCTGAGGCGCGACGCCCATGCGAGATTAGGTGAGTAAGAGCCATATTCCATATACTCGAGCTGAAGGCTGACCAGGTTCGAGAGGTTGCCGAGCTGGGGAGGAATCCGGCTGCCAAATCTTGAGTAGGAGAGGTCGAGGTGCGTTAGGCGCCCGCGCCCGAGGGCGCTGATGAACTCCGGGATGGGTTGGCCTCCGAAGTTGTTGTATGAGAGTTCCAGCTGCTTCAGATGTCGTAAAGTTAGCAAGGAGGAGCGTATCTCACCTCCAAGGCTGTACGTGTCCGAGATGTATATGCTGCTGATTCGCAGCTTGACAACGTGGCCGGTCCGGTTGCTGCAAACGACGCCAGCCCACCGGCAGCATTCCACACCTCGCCATGACGATAGGAGGTTGCTTGGGTCGTAGAGGCCGTCCCTGAAGTCGAGAAGCGCGTCCACGAGTAAAACTTGCACCACGAGTTGAGATTGAAATCAATAAAGAAATCAACAGGTACGTATCTCGTACCTGTGGCCATCAATCTCGTCTAGCGATTCGTGTGTGCGCGGTTGTTATATTCTGGCCGGCGGCAAGAATCGATCAACAATATCGAGCTAGCTAGCTTGGGCGTGGCTAGAGTAAATCAGGCTAGCTACCTACAGCGCATCTCGGCGTAAAGCTTTGTCTGTCATCGTCGTTCGTATCACCGTCGCTGGAAGTATTCGGTGTGGGGACTGGCCCAACATCATGTGCATAATAAGTAAATTAATATGATTGAGTGGCATACCAGAAGGGTGCGGTGAAATATGGTGTGGAGTCGAATGGCGCAATTCCACATTATTGGAAGAGGTAAGTTAATTAAGATGAATTTCATGTAGCGCTGTAAAGGGTAAATAAATTAATATGATTTAGTGGCGTGTTAGAAAGATGTGGTCAAATATCATGTGGTGGGAAAAAATTGGCTGGATGAAGAAAAGCTATGGAGAAACATGGTCGGAGGGGGACTACCAATTGACGAAGAGTTCTCCCTAACAAAAAAAAAGGAACACTACTTATTTTGAAAGTAGTACTACTCGGCATAAAAATATAAGACCTTTTTTGAAATTACAGTGTTAAAAAACACGCATTGCGATGATGCGTCAAGAAAGAAAAACACGCAATGCGATGGAGGACCAGGAAAAAAAGAACAACGCTAACACCCGCACATGTGGTGGGAGCCAAAACCGCCCACACGTACTGCGCCATGTCACCACATGCATGCACCTCGGAATCTTTTTAGATTTTCAGTTTTTAAAACTTTTTATCTCTTAAATGAAAAATCCGATCGAAGATCCGTTTTCACCATTAAATTTTTCACGACGAGATCTTCAAAACTAGATCTCATATTAATATATTTCGACGAAATTTTTCTTGAGTTAAAAATTGTCATGTCTATTGCATATAAATTGCCATGGTGTTTACACTGAAGTTGCCATGACATGTTTCAGCTATTTTTTTCTACACTTAAGAGTAAATTTTGACATATTATAAAATGGGAAATTAAGAAACTAGACTTGCCATGAATCATAAACTAAATTTGCCATGATACATGCACTTAAAACTGCCATGGTTCATACAAAAAATAATTTTCATAGTCAAAGTACTAGAATTGCCATCATAAAAAAACTAAAATTGACATGCTCTACAAACTAAAATTGCCAGATGGCAACTTTAGTTTAAACACTATGGCAACTACAGTGTAAACATCATGGCAACTTTTGGGCAAAAAAAAAATTCGTCGAAACATATCAACATAGGGTCTAGTTTTGAAGATCTTGTCGAGACGGATTTAATAGTAAAAATGGATTTTTGTTTTAATTTTTTAATTAGGAGATAAAATATTTTGAAGCCGAAAACCAAAAAGATTTCTACTGATGTCATATGTTCCTACGTGGCAAAATGAGTGGTGATGGAGACGTGTGGGCGATGTGCAATATGCCACACGTATGGGCGTTAGTTTTTTCGGAAAAAAAAGCGAAGGGAATATGCGAGCCGCCGATCAAGCGCATGTTCGCTCTAGGTTGTCCCGCACGGAAACCAACCAAGTTTTCGATCAAGCGCATGAGCAATATATACATGCGACGCCCGATAATCGATCCATGTCGATGACCTGATCGATCTATTGTGGCGTTTCGCTCGACAACGACGATGATGGAATCAGCGGTGGAGGAGACCCTCCGCCAGATCCTGCTGAGGCTGCCGACGAGGGCCGTCGCCGTTGGCCGCTGCGTGTGCAGGCAATGGCGCGTCGTCCTCACCGACCGCTCCTTTCTCGCCCTCCACACCCACGCCGTGCACGTCGTCTCCGGCGCATGTGCGGAGGCCCTGCTTGTCACAGAGACACAGGAGCCGGGCAAGAGCAGCGTGACGAGGGTGCCAACACCTGCAACGTAGGGCTTCCTGTGCCTCGCCGCGACGGACAGGTCGTATCCGATCATCTTCTGCAACCCCATCACAGGCGACAAGTTGCAGGGCGAGGCACATTTACGCCATGGGGTATAGCCCGTCGACATGCCAGTACAAGCTCTTCGGTCTCTCCTTCTCCGACTCCCACGGCATGGTGGAGCGCCCGAGCTACATGTACGTGTTCATGTTGGGTGCTGCCACCAGCGGTCATTGGTGTCTGCTCCAGGAGCTCTTGCGGTGCCAGGGAATGCGCTCGCCACCAATGCTCATCCACGGCAAGTTGTACTTGCTCACAAAGGAGCGCAAGTCGGGCAAGAAGCCCAATATGCTCCTGGTGGTCGACGTGGCAAGCGAGACGCACCGCATGAGCCGCCTTCCGCCATTCGATGTTGTAGGGGACACGGTGGTCGGCGTCCTCGAGCTGCATGGTCGGCCGTGCATCGTTGTGCATGAGCTCGGTCTGCCTCGCTGAAGGCTCCGCTTCTGGGTGATCTCGCGGCTGGCGCCACATGGTTATTACAAATGGGATCAAGGCTTGGAGCTGCGTCATAGTTTTGATATGGGTGCCAGCGGCGCCGTCATTGACTCACATGCCGCCGAGATCCACTCTGGCGACACCCACCCCCGCCACCCTCGGAGAGCCGCCTAGATCGACGGCGACGATGCGGAGCTCAGCTACATGTACAGAGGCCATGAGTACAATTACGATATCATGGAGGGACGCCAGTGACAGAACTACTGGACCAAGAAGGTGAGGGACCACCAGCTTTGGCTGTCGTCGGTGAACGCCCGCAGTTGGAACGTCTTTGGTGGTTATCGCCCCAACCTACTCTCGCCCCTCGATCTCGCCGCTGCGCCGAAGCAGGAAGAGGAGCGATCAGAGCACCTGCTACTACGCGATCTTCTTCAATTGTGCAAGTCACCCAACAAACTGTCGCGAGTCAGCGATGACAATCAACATGATGCTACTTCCTTCGTCCCATAATATAAGAGCGTTTTTGACACTAGTATAGTGTCAAAAACGCTTTTATATTATGAGGCGGGGGGAGTAGGTTTCAATCTCTCAGATCGATCCAAACCAAACCAGCTTTCATGATGGTCCTCACTACTACGTGACAAGGAAATGCCCCGTCCATCAAGTTAGCTTGACTTGAGTGAAAATTAGGTCAGTCTACGCCAGCCAGCTAGAGCGCGAGGTTATTGTCTTTAGCGGATGGATGAAATTCCAATGGCAACTATTTTCGTTAGAAAATCACTCAATTCTACAGGAAAACTACGTCTACGTATGTGCAGATCCAATCCAGCTGTGTGACAGTGACAACGGGATCGAGTCATGGAACCAGCAACGCCATCCGTATCAGGCAGCTGGCGGTCTTCTCTCGCACTGGCACGGTCCTTATTCTGCTAGTAAAATATTTAATCTTTGTGCAACTTCTCCAAAAATAAAGGAGCTATATATCTCCCCTTGTCCTCAAAATTCAGCAAAAAAAAAAAGCAAAATTACGTGGTACACTATACTATTCTAGAAAGCCACATCCTGCAAGCCACACGCTCGAACGAGGGGCAACGTCATCCATATCTTTGTGACGGTCTTCTTGTGGCATGGTTCTTATTGTGCTAAAAAATATGTATTCTTCGTGCAAGTTTTTTCAAAAATTAACCAGCATAGGAAGGTGCTAAAAAAGGACCAGATAAATCCCGAATGTTCGGATTTTAAGCATGTCATCTCAAACCATTTTTCATGGCAACTTCATTTGAGGCGGTGGCAACTATAGTTGTTAAAACATGGTAACTTTGTCCTGGTTTATTTTTTTGTCAGAAAATTGTCATATTTGCCAACCTCGCGTGAACTAAAGTTGCCATGAAATTTTTTCGGATTGTCATGCTTAAATTCTGAACGTTCAGGATTTATCATTTCCAAAAAAATGTATTCTTCGAGGCAACCATCAGAAAGCAGTTTGGTCTCAACAAGCGGATCAATGACTCCAAACAGCGCCGCCGTCGTTGACTCAGATGCCGCCAAGATCCGCTCTGGCGACCCCCCCCCCCCCCCCCCCGCCACCCTCCGAGAGCCGCCTAGATTGTCCGCGACGATGCGGAGCTCTACTACATGTATGGTGACCACGGGTACAATAACGACATCACGGAGGGACGCCGGCCACAGAACTACTCGACCGACCACGAGGTGTGGGACCACCAGCTTCGGCTATCGTCGGTGAACGCCAGCACCGGCGGGTGAGCCATGGTGACAAGGGGCGACATAAAGGTTATGACCGGTGGTGGGAAGTCGGGCGAGTGCTGGGCTGGGAGGGTAGCTGCGACCCGAGGGAGCGAGCTCCCATTTGCTCCGCTATGGTCTATCCTTTTCTCATTTAATTTCTTCTAATTTCTTGCCATTTTCGTGTCGTGCGATACTGATTTTGTGTGGGTGAAGGCAGGCTTCACAAATGGAGCAGGGAGGACATGAGCATGATGGTGATCTTGCGAAACAATAATCCTACATCTATGCAAACCGCTACGAAGACCTACGTAACATGCCTGTCTAATCTTCTCCCCGCCCCTTATTTTCAGAGTTGTGGGCCCCTTCCCGCCTAATGATCCACTAATATTGCTCCATATTGCTATTTACGTAAAGAACATAACAACTATTATGTAGGTCTAGCATTGCCCCTTGCGAAAACATATGGTGAAGCATATGCGTCGGTCGGTACCTCTCTATCCTGCCCGCTCGTTTTCATTGGGATCGCCATCATCGTCGAGTGGTCGAAGCGTTCCATAGAGCCTGTGATATCCAAAGAAAATAGTAAAATTGAAGGTTGTATACGGGATGAGACCGTGACATCCATCCATGCATGATGACCACACAAGTACACAGCTAACTGGTGCAGACTGGCCTAACTATATACTATCACTCAAGTTAATGAAACTAACGTCACGGACCTGACGGGCTGTACGTGAGGAATGAAGGAATCCTGCTGACCCGCACCAAAGCTAGAGACCCGCACCAAAGCATGGTAATGGTTGAGGTTTTAAATCCTTGAGGGCAATTGGGAAATGACCCATTTAGCAGGTTTTTTGATAGGTCTAGAAATACCAATTCTCGCGGTTGGAGTAGCGAGCAGGGAATAGTTCCAGAAAAGGAATTGTTGAAGAGAAGGAGTACTTCTAGCATTGGCGCTCCTATATCTGATGGCAGTGCGCCTGGTAGATTGTTTCCAGAGAGGTCCAAGTAGAGTAGATTATTTGGAAGTATTGGAATCGAGCCAACAATCTGGTTAGAACTGGCATCCAGTATTTCCAAGGGAGATAATAGGGAAAATGTAGGAAGCATTCCGACCAAGCGATTTCTTGACAAATCCAAATATTGAGCAGAGGAATTTGCAATCCAGATAGGTATGCTATCGTGTATGCTTGTGTTTGAAACATCAAGATAAAGTATCGCTGGTTGGTTAAGCCAGTCTGGAAACTGGGGCCCTAGTATGCAAGATCTAAAGCTTGCTATCTCTAAGCTGAATGGAGTTTTTCATGTACTATTGACCGTGATGGTTATGTAATTACCAGAGATATTTAGGTATCGTAAGGTGGTCATATTTGTGAAATAGTCCTCAGTGATTGTACCATGTAGGTTGTTGTGGGCTAGCAACAATCCTTCCAAATTTACGAGCTCCCATATACCAACAGGTATCTCTCCAGACAGCTCGTTTGTGTTGAGATTGATCATGGTCAAGTTGCTAAAGTGCCCTAGCCATTCTGGTAAGCTCCCTGTCAGAAAGTTGTCCTCTGAACCCATCGCATGTAATTCATCTGATGGCAACCGATGCAGTAGCTCTGCCACGTCCATGTTGATGAAGTTTGAGGATAATACAAGCCCTTGTAGTTTCTTCAGTCTCTTGAAGGTCAATGGCACTGTGCCAGTGAACTTGTTCCAACCAATATACAATCCCTGAATTGAGGTCAAGTTCCCCACGGTGTCAGGAATTGGACCATTGATTCCGCACTCTGATAGGTCGAGCATTTGGAGGCTAGGTAGATCCCAGACCCATTTTGGCACTCCAAGAGATGTGTTGAAGGAGTTTGATTCAAGGGAAAGGCTCTCCAGCGATGTGAGATTGGAATGCACTGGGGGAGGTACAGTGTTATGAAGCCCACAAGAACTTAAATCAAGGTCTATCAAATAGGGGAGCATGTTGATAGCATGAGTCCAGTCGACGGCTGCGCTGAGGTCTACCTCAGAAATGCCGAGGACCTGCAGCTTCCTAAGGCGTGACACCCATGCGACATCAGGCGAGTATGAGCCGTGGACCATACCGTTGAGCTGAAGGCTGACCAAATTCGAAAGGTTGCCGAGGTAGGGAGGAATCCGGCCGCCGAAATTGGAGTGGGAGAGGTCGAGATGTGTGAGGTGCCCCTCCCTAGGGCGCCGACGAGTTCCGGGATGGGTTTGCCGCCGAAGTTGTTGCCTGAGAGGTCCAGGTTCTTCAGAAGTGGTAAATTGAGTAAGGAGGAGCGTATCTCACCTCCCAGGCGTTTCTTAGCCCCGTACGGGTAGAAGTTTCCGCTGCTGATTTCGAGCGAGACAACGTGGCCGGTCCGGTCAATGCAAACGACGTCCGTCCACCGGCAGCACTCATGTCGTGCGATACTGATTCTGTGTGGGTGAAGGCAGGCTTCGCAAATGGAGCAAGGAGGACACGAGCATGGTGAAGCATATGCGTCGGTACCGCTCGTTTTCATTGGGATCGCCATCGTCGTCGTGTGGTCGAAGCGTTCCACAGAGCCAGTGATATCCAAAGAAAATAGGAAAACGGAAGATTTTCTACGGGATGAGACCGTGACATGACATCCATCCATGATGACCACACAAGTACACACCTAACTGGTACAGACTGGCCTAATTATATATCACTCAAGTCAATGAAACTAACCACAAGGACCGGGCATTTCCTTGTCATGTACCCGACGGGCTGTGAAGAATGAACGAATTGGCTGACCCGCTTGTGGAATTCTTTTCAATCACGCACACCTCCTTCGCAAATAAATACCCAACCAACGAAACAAGAGTCCACACACACGCACACACAAAATGGCCGTGCCGAGGCAGCTGCTCCGGGTTACGATGATCTTGACCATGTGCTTGGTCAGCCACAGCAGAGCAATCTTCACGATGCCCCGCCACCCGATCCTCCCAGCCCTGCCACCAACGCCAGGAGGCACCCTCTGCATCCCCCGCGAGCGGAACGCGCTTCTCGACTTCAAGGTCGGCCTCACCGACCCCATCAACTTCCTGTCGTCATGGCGAGGTGTGGAGTGCTGCCAGTGGACGGGCGTCGTTTGCAGCAACCGGACCGGCCATGTCATCATGCTCAAAATCAACAGCGGATGGCCGCTCGACTCGTTCATGGACCGCGTTGGAGGTGAGATTCGCTCCTCCTTGCTCACCTTATGACATCTGAAGAAGCTGGACCTCTCACGCAACAACTTCGGTGGCCAGCCCATCCCGGAGCTCATTGGCTCCCTCGGGCGTGGGCGCCTCACGCATCTCGACCTCTCTGACTCCCATTTTGGTGGTCGGATTCCACCCCACCTCGGCAACCTCTCGAACTTGGTCAGCCTTCAGCTCAACTATATGGCACATGGCTCCTACTCGCCTGACCTCACATGGGTGTCGTGCCTACAGAAGCTTCAGGTCCTCGGCATGTCTGGCGTGGACCTCATCGCTGCCGTCAACTGGCTTCATGCTATCAACATGCTCCCCCGTTTGACAGACCTTGATTTAAGTTATTGTGCGCTTCAGAACTCTATGTCTCCCCCGGCGCATTCAAATCTCACATCCCTGGAGTCCCTCAGCCTTATTGCAAACTCCTTCAACACATCTCTTGGAGCCAAAAATTTGCTTTGGGGTCTACCCAGCCTCCAAAATCTCTACCTAACTGATTGCGGAATCGATGGTCCAATCCCTGACGATGTGGGGAACTCGACCTCTCTTCAGAGTTTGTATCTTGGTTCGAACAAGTTCACTGGCATGGTGCCGTTAAGCTTCCAGAAACTACAAAATCTAACAGAGCTCGTATTAGAAACCAACTTCATCATCATGGATGTGGCAGAGCTACTGCATCGGTTAGGGAACTTTAGCAGCTTGGCCAAGATCAACCTCGACAACAACGATTTGTATGGAGAGGTACCCGTTAGTATACGGGAACTCATAAATTTGGATGAATTATCGCTGGCCCACAACAACCTACATGGTACAATCACCGAGGACCGTCTCACATATCTGAGCACCTTACAAACCCTAGATATCTCAGGTAATTCCTTAACTGTGAAGGTCGATAGTACATGGATAACTCCATTCAACTTATCCTACTCAGGCTTTGGATCTTGTATACTAGGGCCCAAGTTTCCATCTTGGCTTAACCAACCAACGATCACTTATCTTGATGTTTCGAACACAAGCATACATGATTCAAGATGGCAACGGGGACGAAACCCATCGGGTTTTGCTTGCCCAAACCCATCCCCACGAGAAAATCGCAAACCCGTCCCCGTCCCCATCAACGTGTGCGGGGTTAAAATTTTGGCCATCCCCTAAACCCGTCGGGTTTTCAAAACCCACGGGGAACCCGTCCCCACGAGTAACCAACCAATGATCATATATGACTTTTACTTCCAATAATAGTGGTGGCCTTTTTGACCTTGTCAATTATATTGTAGTTGGTGGAGTTTCTAAGGCCATGTCCACTGATGCTTATACTGTAGAGGTGGAGATAAAAGGTCAAGTGCTTGAATATACCAAAAGTATAGCATACATGGTAAACCTTGATTTTTCCAGCAACAGTTTGAGCGGGCAGATTCCTAAGGAAATTGGCATGCTCATTGCATTAAAGAACTTGAACTTCTCCTGGAATAGTCTGACTGACATAATACCCCAAAGCATCGGTGCGCTACAAGCTTTGGAATCTTTTGACCTCTCGCACAATGGGCTCTCTGGTGAAATCCCTACAAGCATATCATCTCTAACGTCACTAACCCGCTTGAACTTGTCATATAATGATCTGACTGGGACTATACCATCCGGGAACCAATTAAGAACACTAGAGGACCAAGCGTCCATATATACTGGCAACCCAGGTCTATGTGGTCCACCTGTCCCAAGGAATTGCTCACGAACTGACATAATTCCATATGCTCCCCAAGAGCATAATGAAGGAATGAGTGATGTGGTTTCGTTATACCTCAGCATGTGCATAGGATTTGTAGTTGGTTTGTGGATTGTCTTTTGTGGCTTCTTGCTCGAGAGAAAATGGAGGATTGGTTGGTTCTCATTTACAGACCACATGTATGATCGAGCTTATGTGCACGTGGCCATGGGTTGGGCTTCACTGGCAAGAAATATCCGTCAAGGATGAGGTCTCAAAATGTTGGAGCTTATGTAGGTAACTACTTTCCTCTATCCCAAAATAAGTGCCATGGCTTTAGTTCAAATTTGTTCAAAATAGTGGTTTTAATGATTATTATTGTGTGTAATGCTTTCTTTGGTTTATAACTTAGCATGATCAATATTGTTGGAGATATTGTACGTGTGTTCGGTAGTGTATAAACCAAGTATCTAATCTAGAAGGCCTAGGGTCGTGCGTGTGTTGTTGTGGGTGGTTAGCTAGCTGAGACTGATCCATATCTCTGTATAGCTAATATGTGGATTAAGCTCAAGCGAACGAACCAAATCTATGTAATGTGATTGCTCCATATAACACGTACGCATCCCTGCCCAAGGGCACATGCTTCCAGCCTCAAAACCTTGTATGGTATCAAGGCCACATCATCTCTCTGTCGTATCCATCATCCATGGCTGGTTCAATCCCTTGTCTTGCGGCGCCTGCACTCAACCCCATCTCTGAGAAACTGGACCCGAACCATCTTCTTGGTGTTGCGAGCGCAGGCAGTGACCATTTTCTTGTCCATGATTTCTAGTTTTCAGGGCACCTCGATGGTTTGCTGGTCTTGCGGCAGCGACTGCTTGTGTTATACCCGGTACATACAACCAACCTGCTACATCAACCTAGAGAGCGTGCACCGGTACCTCAACCTACACCCAGAGTTTTTGTGCTACCAGTGCACCGAACAACGAAAACTTGTACTATAAGTCCTGGAGAATTATTAAAATAATTTGAGTATAAAGAAATAGCATACATCTAATGTGTTAGAAAATTTCAGTCGTAAATTCAACTCACAGCAAGAGAAAAAAGCATACCATTTTTTTCTATTTTTTTAGGCAAAACAAGCATACCAAATTCGGCTGTGATAGTGCAAACATGCCCAATTCACAGCCCAGTTTAAATTAACAGCATTCATGTCACGATTTGTCCTTTTTCTTCTTGAGTTGTGACTTGAAGTTTTAGCTAAAATTCTATGACATGATAGATATAACTCACACCTCAACCTGCGCTCGCCATCCAGTCACTAACAAACTCAAGGGAAGGGGCCCTCCGCTCCGCTCCCCTCCGAATATTCACATCTTCTCCTCCTCATCCCTTCCATATCTATCTGCCTCCTCACAACAAAAAAGGGTTGCAGATCCTTCGATTGCCGACCAAAAAAACCTACCTACCTACTGACTAGACTAGTACACCTTGTCAGACTCCCACTTTACTTACTTGACAGATGACTAATGCACAACCACTAATGAAAGCCTCGAGTGACAGCCGAGCATACCCCTGAGATCCCACACTTCTTCTAGCTAGATGGAAACCCCTTACCCAGAAACTGCTGCAGATACGGTGCCACTGGCCGCGCTGCTACTATGGACAAATGGACGTTGTCTTATCCAGTGTTGAGGGCCCTCATGGCTGCTGCCATGTGGAACATGGCCGGCATGACACAACAGCAGGTCATTCAGCTCCAGGTACACTTCTCCTGCCACCGGTTCCAGAAAAGGGTCGACCAGCCGCACGCCGCACGAGTCACACTGCTTGCAGAGGCTAACCAGTGAAGAAGGCACTACTTGGTCCGCTATGTCAAATATAGCTTCACTATCGTCAAACAATGCTTCCGTGTCATGGTAAGCGGTTGAATCAGACTGCATCCAAACCAAAGAAAAAGTTAAGATCGAGTTGACAGAATGAGCATACAGCAGATAGCAAGAGACAGAAAGAAAATTTACCGGTGGACCATCTTGGCCTACAGGATTCGTAGAGAGAAAACCCAGAATATCAGCTAACTGTTGTATATGTATCCTGTCCCAGTTAACATCCGGATGAGAAGCCCTGTCAGGACGGACACCACTCGAGGAGCTCTTGCCGTTATTTGCTGACAAAAGGCTCAAGGAAACCCTGCCGCCATCACTAACAGATTGACCCGCAAAGTTCAACACACCACCATGGCTTGGTCCAGGTGCGGAAGAATGGGATAAACAGTAAGCTTCCCCATTTGCATCATTCATTTCCTCTTCCTCTTCCTCTAATGGAGCGCCATACTGTTCCCCAATCCTGGGACCTGGACCGCTTTTCTGATAGACTTTGCAGAGAACGAAATCGTCCTGCAATAACAGATAGACAATGAATCAAACATACTGCTTGCAGTACAAGTGGAGCTAACAAACATTTTGCTAGTAACAAAACGGAAAAAGATCACATCAGTGATAACTTTTCTCGGTCGAAGAATAAACTAACTAACTCCTTCAGTTTGAGGAGTGGGTAATTGCTGCAATTCTCTGATTATGACAGTTTGTTTCTTGCTGTTTGGAGCTTTCTATCTTTGCTACTTATGGCGCACTTCCCAAAATCTCCGGATATAATTTACCAAAAGGGTATTTGGAGCACTCAATGTACTTTTGTTTTGCGGGGAGCACTCAGTGTACGTTGGTGCCACATGCATTGTAATGTATGTTGGAAAAGCTTCAGATTGTACTGGAAAAGGAAAACTTGCATCTTACTCAACATTAAATAGTTCAGACACATGTTGAGCGACAATTTGCTGAATCATGCATGGCATGCTATGTTGGTGTCGTTGCATCGGCCATACGTTGAAATGTTGATCTCTTTTATAGTTCTACACACATAAATACAAGTTTCATTCATTTCCAAAACAACTCCGTAAACAACTGAAAAATAATTTTTCAGGGGAGTAAGCAATCATCAATTGTAAACAACAGAAAATATTTTTTCAGGGGAGTAATCAATGATCAATCTAGCGCAAACAGGTGTGTTTGGAGCATGAAACCCATTTCATAGAAGAGATAGTGAAACTTGTACAAAGACAGCAAAGAAGCATACCAGTCTAACACCAGCATTAGGTACTTCGCTTTCGACCAGCCTATATTCATGCATGACCCAGTCAGTTCTTTTCTCCTTGCGTCCCTTGCCAGCATGAAACACCAAGGTCCTCTTCATCCCAACAGTCCGAGAATTACACACCACCTTCCTGTCCTTTCCAGTAGCTTTCCAGTGCCCAGCTTGGTTTGACCGGTTAGTTCTTGACCCGGTAGGGTACTTCCGACCGCAAGTACAAAAGAAATACCACTGAAGATCCCCAGTTGG
The DNA here is from genome assembly GCF_018294505.1 of Triticum aestivum. NCBI lineage: Eukaryota > Viridiplantae > Streptophyta > Magnoliopsida > Poales > Poaceae > Triticum > Triticum aestivum. The sequence goes on along the minus strand of NC_057809.1, from coordinate 2,226,088 downwards.
CATTGAAGATTTCCCTGAACAAAGTTAAAACAAACGGTTAGAAGAACAGTTTGTAGGACAGTTTTGTGCAAAGTTTGACAGCCGCATGTAAATACAAGCATGTGGTTATGCAGTACTTTCAAATGCTAGTGATACGAGAGGGGGGATAAATGAAAATATACCTGGAAGATCCCAGGGGGCGAATTGGTAGATATCGATTTCTGTAACAGGATTGGGGCGCAACTTTTTACCCAGTATCTTCCTCTTTAGATAGTAGAGGATGAGTTCAGCATCGGTCGGTTGGAACCGGTATCCAGGAGGGAGTGGCGCCATTTCCATTAGGGGAACTTCAGTGACTATCAAATCCAATGCCGAGATGTTATTGAGCACCAGAAGAAGCGACAGCGGCAGCCCCGCCGAAGAAAGCAGAGGTAATCCTTTGTTGTGGCATCAAAAGACATCTGAGTTCGTGAGGACACCGTCCTGTAGGAGGAAACGGATTGTTACAAAACATATATGGAAGATGTAAGCATTCTTCTGTTCTTGATAAACAAATGGCAGGACAAAGGTGCCGTATTTATTCATCTAACAACTAGCAAAACAAATAAAAGTGGAACTGTGTTGGAGCAGAACAGGGCAGGACAAATGATTGGATTTGTAGAACTGGCAAGCATATGCCAAATACTGTATGGAAGAGACATGCATCCTGGACAAAAGAATGGATTGTTACAAAACATATATGGAAGATATATGCATTCAAAGATTCCGCATTTATTTATCTAACAAAACAAATAAAAGTGGAACTGTGTTGGAAGTTGGAACAGAGCAGAGCAGGGCAGGAGAAATGATTGGATTTGCAGAATTGGCAACCATATGTGTAAGCAAATCCAATCAAACATATGTCAGTGCTTACTACATACGATTCGGATTTAAACAAACAGTTTGTCTAATTCACATCTAGATGTTTTTTAAGGATGTCACATCTAACCTCCCACAAGTATATAATGCATCAACAAGAAACAAAAAAAACTAGGACAAAAAAAATAGACCACAAACAGAGTGAAAATCAGTTTAGATGTGACATAACTATGTCTTAAACAAACATGGGCAAGCAAAGAGTAGGTATTTGTTTATGCAATGCAGAAGATAAGAGAAATTAATTAACTTTCAGACTAGATACAGAGCTAGATATATCTAAGGCATTGACGAGAGAAAAACCGAGAGAGAGAGGTCCATCTGAGGCAGGATGTTGGAGTGAAGAGAGGAGGGGAGGGGAGGGACTTACGCCGCCGGTGGTTGTTGGCCGGCTCCACCATACTATTGCGTTACTTCTTTCTCATTCTTCTGGGCTCTGTTGGGCGGCCTCCTTCATGGGCTGGGCTCATCATTATCCCACGCGTCGTCAAAATGCATTTAAATTAATACCTCTAATGTGCCTCAAAAAAATTTCTCCAAAAAATAACTTCTCATGAGACACCATGAGAGTTGCTCCAAAAAAAAATGAAAGCTACTTTTATTTTTTATTGGCCCCTAAAAGAATGGAGAACATCTACTTTTTTTCGCTGGTGAGAACATATATTATAAGCTAAAGAGAAACGAAATCCAAAGGCGGGTAGCTGACAAGAAAACAAGGTTCAGTGGTACAAAATGGATTTTCCTTACAATTTTTAGTTGCAACCGATTTGTCAATGAAAAAAATAATTGACAGGCGTCGATGATTGACTCCCACGAGCTCTAGTAAACTCACAATACCCAAGCTTCACCAGACGCAGCATCCTTGGCTGACATTAATCACCATCTTGACATCGCCCGCTATTTAAACGTGGGCAGGTCCGTGAAACAACTGGCATCACACCTCACTCTCCATCTCCTCTGTGCACCACACCCACCTTGGACTCGAGCACCAAAGCCTATGGGATAGGCTCTACGGCGAACAAAAGAAGGAGCTCCTGGCTTTCCGCTCGCTGGTAGGCCCGCCGAGCCAGCTAGATATAGGCTGGCTTGCCGGCGAGCTCTCCGGAGAGCAGCAACGCGAACGAGCCAATGGACGACAAGCCGGTCCACGCCGCACATCACTATGGACAGTGTTGGTGCACTTCACCGACATGGTGAAGGAAGAGTGGGAGGTGGTGTTCCAACACGCGCATGCTGACTAGAGGTACAACCTCCGACAAGCACCGGCTCACAGAGGAGCAAATCGCCCGCAGAGACTAAGCATTGCCTCCCATATTTCTTTGAGGTGAAAATACTTGGAGTGGTGAGATTTCAAATACCTAAAACCTGGCTAAACCTGCTAGATTATCCAGGCCATTGGAACGCATCTGCCAAAAATGGACAGTGAATATGTGGGGCAGATGCCCTTTGATTCAGCTCCACCCACTCCCTCGCGAGGCAGTTGGTTTTCAAAGCCGGCCCAAGCATAGAGACCTACTATCCTGCGCTCTGCGCGCTGGAGAAGACACATCGCCCGATTGGGCCAGCCCATTTGCGAGCGTCTGTTTTCTAGTTTCATTTTTCTATTCTGTTTTTGTTTTCTTTACTTTAAATAATTTGGAACTTCAAAAAACTTTGAAATTTTAAAATCTGTGAATTTTTAAATAAAATGTTCAAGAAAACATAAAATGTTTGTGAATTCAAAAAATGCTTAGGATTTTTCTCAAAATGTTGGCATATTCAAAAAAATGTTTGTAATTTTGGAAAAAACTGTTTGTAAAATAAAAAAGTACATCATTTTGAAAAAAGTCCGTGTAATAAAAATTATTAATGAATTTGAACAAAATGTTAGCTAATTCGAAAAATGTTCATGCATTTTCAGAAATGTCCTAAATTTTTAAAACAGTCCATGAATTACAAAAGTGTTTATTGATTCATAAAATATTTGCTGATTCAGAAAATGTTCATGCATTTCAAAAAATGTTCATAAATTTTAGAAAAGTCCACCAATTTTAAAAAACCACCAATTTAAAAAAAATGTTCACAATTTTAAGAAAATGTATGTAATTAGTAAAAAAGTTCCCAAATTTGTAAAAATGTTCATGAATGATCGAAGATATCTAGGTAAATAGTAATGCTTCTGAGTCTTTATGACTATATACTCGTGTGAATTTTGTAGAATTAACTGCCAAGGTGGATCGGAATATTATAGTATGTTTTAAAAAAACGTTTCTTGTAATTCAAAATAATTCTTTGAATTACCAAGTTTTTTGACAACCATGATATTTTTCGAAAATGTGAACATCACTTCAATTTGGGAATAAATTTTAAAAAAGAAACATTTTCTTGCATTTCTGAACAAATTTTCAAAATCAAGCGATGATATATGAAGAAAATGTGGTCATTGCCATTGGAGATTATGATTTTTTTCCCTCCCATTGCAACTCACATGCCCTTTTGCTAGTGAAGATAGAGAGACCAAACATCTTTCTTTTGGGGCTACAGAGACGAAGCATTGCCTCCCATATTTCTTCAATGATTTCTTTGTGCGATCTGATCGCTTGAGTAATTCATTAAGGCAATGAGTTGAGGCAAGGCCTTGCAACCCTATGTATTTGTGCATGGGATCATTGAAATGATTTTGCTTGGTTGAGGTTATTTGTATGTATGATTTGCAACAGAATTGTCTTTTGTCTTCTTCCCATTATAAGGCCTTACAAGTACCCATGTTCCCATACATCGATAAAGGAGGAGTTAAGAAGCGATGATGTGTGGAACAATATTCTGATAACCAGAAAGGATTGGTATGGTAGCAAAAAATAATTCATTGGGGATAAACAAGGTGTAGTCATTAAACGTCCAATGCCTTTGTCTGAAGTAATTCTTAATAACTGAGCTACCCCGCGTGACAATAAGAGCCAATGATTGGACAAGTGACTCTCGATGCAAGTCGTGACCCGTCGTAACGTATTTTGGACACATCCCCCACTTCGTCATGTTGTGAGCACATCGTAACCGGTGTCTTCCAAGACTATGTTTAATATCAAGATGAGATTCCAAGCACAAATGAAGGCCGTGAGAGTAAGATCTTATACCCATGCATATTTCCTTATCATTGATAAACCAAGAGAGGCACCTTTCGAACTATGGTAAGCTCGTGACCGAGGGCAGCCAAACCACCAGTTCGAAGCCTAGAAGCACCAGTAACACTGCTGATCAGGGGCAAATTCCGCCATGTCTTGAGTAGCTACGAAGATATCATTAAATCGATGGATGCAGGGCCAGATTCAGATACAGGTAAATATACGTTCACCCTTACATTTATAAAAATGGCAGAGCTTTTAGCAGTAAACCCATAATCAATTTTTATGTTATCCACCAATGGTTCAGCCGGCAACAATCAAGGCCACTTCCGCGGAAATGTAACATAATACAACTAATATCAAGATAAGGAGACTAAACATCTTTCTTTTGTGGGTACATAGACTAAGCCCTAAAACCTGGCTAAACCCTGCTGGATCATCCAGGCCGTTGGATCGCATCTGCCGAAAACGGACGGTGGATATGAGGGGGCAGGCGGCCCCATAATTCAGCTCCCCCCCCCCCCCCCCACTCTCCTGGCAGCTGGTTTCCAAATTTCAAAGCATTTTCGAAGAGCAGCGGAGGGAAAGGAAAACCAAATCGATCCCCATTCAATTCCGATGGCCTCGTCGCCGCCGCCGCCGACCACCGTCCGCCGGAACCCTCCCCGCCGCGGCAGGCCGGCCCTGACCCCAGGCCCGACCCCCGCCCAGGCGCCGACCCCGACCACGGGCACCCTCCGCTCCCGCCGCCGGAAAGCCCTGGTCATCTCCCGCCTGCTCGACGACGAACCCGCCGCGGCGGCGGCGGCAGCGGCTCCCGCGGCCGCCGCCACCCCTCTCCCGCCTCCTCCGCCGACCCCACCCGACGCCGCCATTTCCCCTCCCCACCCCCCTCCTCCCGCCGCGGCGGCCGCCACGGCGCTCACCTCCTCGACCTCGTCGTCGGCGGCGGCGGAGGAGCGCCTCAAGGTCTACCTCCGCATCCGCCCGCTCCCGGCGCCGGAGCGGGAGCGCGGCTGCAGGCCTGCCGCCGGCCGCGCCAGGGCCAAGGAGCAGCCGCCGCCGCCCAAGAAGCAGCAGCAGCCGCCGGGGGTCTGCCTCGTCGCCACCGGCCCCGGCTCCGTCGCGCTCACCGTCCCCCAGGCCAAGCTCGTCGACCACCGGCGCGGCCGCACCGCCACCGAGGTCTTCGACGGCTTCTCCGCCGTCCTCCCGCCCGACTCCTCGCAGGTATAATTAACCCCCAAATCCTCATCCCCTCCCGATTAAAACCCATTTGCATCTACACATTTTGATGTCTCGCTTAGAACAAGTTGCTGTACCCCAAGAAAAGCACCAAAACCCCGACAAATCGGCTCCATTTCGACCTGCATTTGCATTGCGCTACGATCTCAGCCGGATCCTGTTGGGAGGATCTTGTGAGCATCCCCAGCACAGCAGTGAGGAACTCGTGGTTACAGTGTTTGAACTAGACTTTTTGTTACTATAGTCAGCTGGAGATGTTTAACTCGTGTAAACTTTGCACAGCTTTTGTATGCATTTTTAGTGGTGAAGTTTTGTTTCTTGTATGATGCGACGAAAGCTCCTACATGGCACGACTATAGTTTCATTACTAAAGATTGTCGGTTCATGTAATCCTTGTTATGCTAGTTTAAGAAAAAGCAGCATCAATCTTCTTCTTTTCAGATCTGTGCTTTCACCTCACAGTTGTGCCAAGTGTAAGGAACTTATTGTCCTTGCTATTGCGATTGTTTACCTTACTGTAGAGACTATGGGCTATTTTTGCAGATAAACCACGGGAAAATAGTTAGGTGTGAATCCTAAGGGTTTTGTCCTATGGATTTCATTTAGCATTTTCCCTAAGGATTCGAGTGCACTCTATTTTGGAGAGAATTTTTCATCCGTCGGACGTCTTGTTACAATTCATTTTCTTTTCACTCCATGATGTGATGTAATTTTTTCCAAGCCACCCATGGATTTTTATTTATGTACCACCCAACTATTTTTCTTCATAACCCACACAAAGGCTGAAAGACGCATAAAATGAATTTTTCTTCTGTATAATCTTAGTACAGTCTCATAGATCTTTTCATTTCAGCCTTTAGAAGTCCAATGCACACACCCTGGCTATATCTTCGCTCCTCCAAAATCCATGCATTTATTTTTTTGTGTACCGTCTTGATGCATGACATGCCAAACTCTTGCGTTGTATGGTCTCGCAGAAATCCAAATCTTCACAATTATGGTTTTTTCGTATCTCTATTTTCTTGTTCCTGTTATTCAAGTAGACATTTGTGCAGTTTTTATATGTTGAGGCATATTAAAATTATGGAACTAATGCTTAGCAATACTGAAAACCAATTCACAATTGGTAAGTCGGTTTGAAAATTCTTGTTTCTAGTCAACCGGTCGTCGGCATGTCAACCAGTATAAAAGTACATTTGTATAAAAGTACATTGTTCACTGCATTACTATCTTAGTTTTTTTTTTTTTTTTGAGGTGATGCATTACTGTCTTAGTGGTACAATGCTACCGATTTCAGGACAGACCTAGGAGTATTTCTCTACCGGGCTATGATTTAGATGACGTTTACTGGACCTGAAGCTATGCATTTGCTGGCATGCTATTGATCTCTTCTTACAATTCCGTGCAGAATGATATCTTTACTCAAGTGATGAACCCGCTGGTGGACGAGTTCTTGGGAGGAAAGAGCGGCCTTCTGGTGGCGATGGGTCCGACGGGGTCCGGCAAGACGCACACCGTCTTTGGTACTGCGAGAAATCCCGGCCTAGTACCGCTCACTCTACAGAAGATCTTCACTGCGGCAGATGAATCCGAAGGTGGCAACCAATCGCCAAGGTACACCTGTTCTGGCCTTTTTGCTGCCAGCTTGGTACACTCTACTAGTGTATAATCTGCATATCTAGTACTGGGTCTGCTAGGATTGACGCCAAATGCCGCAAACATAGCAAATGTTCAGAAGATTAGTGAAGCATGCAAGTCTGTAAATTTCTGAAACTAAAGGAGTTATACAGTTTTGGATTCTCTCGCGAACAGCTTATAACTTAATTAACATGATGTGCAAATGCAAGTTCTTATCACAAATACTCTGTTAATGGGTTCCATGTCATACTTGCAGATCGTTTTACTTGTCAATGTTCGAGATACTCTGTGAAGGAAAAGGAGAACGGATTCTCGATCTTCTGTCTGATGCAGCAGAACTGGCCCTCCAGCAGTCAGCAACAATTAAAGGCCTTAAAGAGGTATCTACGATCTCATTTTGCACCTCTTTGCTGTAATCAGCCTTGGCTTCCATCCTGAAAGAGGGGGCCTTGGAATGGCACATTCCAGTTGATATGCACTGCGTTGATATGAATAGTTTTTGTAGTAGCATGCAGTAAGGTGCTCGCCTTTCTGGCAATAGCATACAATTAGATGCTCACTGTTATTTATTTTGCAGGTGGCCATTTCAAGTGCCATGGATGCTGAGAGTTTAGTTTCACGTGGCATGCTTAAGCGGAGCACAGCTGCAACTGATGCTAACAGCGAGTCAAGGCATGTTCTCTGTATAGATAGATCTGCAAACATATCTTTCATATAAATAGCACCTATCCTGAAAAATGGGCATCGTTTTCTCATTGTGTTTCCTAACTAAGTTATATACGATGATGTTAAGATTAATTTCATATTGTATTGCAGCCGGTCACAGTGCATCATCACTATACGTGCTGTTCATAAAACTGTTGACCAACAAAGTGAGCACCAGATTAGTGGATCTGTCCTGACAATTGCTGACCTTGCTGGAGCAGAGCGAAAAAAGAATACCGGAAATAAGGTCTATTCGTCTATCACCGTTAATTGTATTGTATAGCAGTGATCATAGAACCATGTCATGACACCTGTTCTTCTACTGGATAATGGTCTAAAAAACTTTTAATATTTGATTTCCAGGGTTCAAGGTTGTTGGAGAGTAACTTTATCAACAATACGTCCATGGTTTTCGGTCTATGTCTGAGGGTAAAATTAACCTTTTCATTTGCTGACCTTTATGCACAACAGATGGTGCTTGGAAAATGCATTTTTTATCAGTTAGGTGCGCCTGCCAGCTAATGATAGTTTTGCTTTTCAACTTTGGTAACTGCAGGCTTTATTAGATCATCAGAAAAATCAGAAGAAAACCTTGGAGAAACATTTTAAGAACTCAATGGTATGTCTGCTGACAATGTATTCTTTTGAAATAAACATAGTATGGATCTTGAATCTTCCCTTTTTTTGATTCTTTTGGCTGGTCTCCAAACAATGCCCATCACATGTTTCTCCAACCAACATAACATTTTTAATGGAGATCTTCCCTTTCTCTGGTTAGGGATCTAACAGTCGACAAGTATTGATCTAATATGAAATGTGCCTATCAACACAATATTTTTAGTGTGCTCATAGTCATATCTCCATCTCAACTAAGCTACTGACTCCCTATTTATTGTGTTATAACTTGTGCAGCTTGGTTTCCATGTATACACTACTAGCTTGCTATTAGACATTACTCTGTTTTTGGACACTCTGTTTTTCTACTCTTAAAACCTGTATATGCTATGAGTTTTTAGTTTAAAATGCTATTATCCATTTCATTGATGTATATTATTTTCATTTGTCCTAAATATTTTTTGTTTTGAAAGTTGACTAGGTACTTGAAAGACTACCTGGAAGGAAGGAAGAAGATGACTCTGGTAAGCCATTCCGAGATAAAATGGTCTATTTTTCTTATCAACAGCTCCTCAAATGACATATCTTACTAGTTCAAAGTTTTTTTGATCCTGACAAATGTACTACTCCCTTGGTCCCAATATAAGTGTTGCTGATTTAGTATAAAGTTATGCTAAATCAGCGACACTTATTTTGGGATGGAGAGGGTATTATTCTATTGGCCATTATGAAGGATGCCTACTGAAAAAAATTCAACTGAAGGCACATTTTTGCAAGTCATTCACAATTTCTATATGTTTATGCTGGAAGAGTGTGTCATTGGCACCCTTACTCTGAGGTCTACACAGTGAATATTGACTTGATAAGTGCACTGTTTTTAATTACCATTTCTATTGTTTCTCAGATTTTGAACGTGAAACCAGGAGAAGATGACTACGCTGATACATCATATTTGCTCAGACAAGCATCTCCTTACATGAAAATAAGGTACTTCCCTTACCTTTGACGACATACTTTTTTTTTCCTTATCCCAGCCTTTTGTTGTCTTTGGAGAAAGGGAAATACATAACTGGAGTTGAAATGTTAGATACTTAGATTGCATCTTATCCAATTCTGGTGCATGCAGTTCAGTCCTAGTGTAATGACAATATTTCCTATTAGGATTAAGTAAAAGAACTCAAGGAGCAGAGAAGTCCTTTATTTAAACCTATCACAATAGCAGATATTTGTCTGAGCAAATATTGATGAATCTTCCTATTATCATTCATTCTATTTCCTGTTATCTTTTCAGGTACACCAGCCTTGATGAATCTTCTGATTTGGTTTCCCAAAAGAGAACCAATGTTTCCCTGGTTTGCCAAGAGAACAAGAAAAAGAGGAAGGTTAACAAGCCCGAACCTGAAGTTGTTACGGTACAAATTGATTAAATCCTCCAATAATTTGGTCCCATTTAAGTATTTAATTTCTGTCTGGCGCAGAGCCTCACTTGTATAGACATTTCAGCTCCGATAGTTAATTATTTTGAATGAAGTATCATTTTTGTTATGTTCTGCAGGCTGAAGAAAAAGAGCTGCAAAGAGTGTCTCGAAGTGAACAAATCATGAAGAACCTTTTCAATGCTTTATGGACTGTTTCAAAACAAAAGATTTCGGTAAGCAGCAAAAGATTTTGGTAATTTGTTCATGCGAGTTTCTTTTTGTATTGTGTTGATCCATGGTATTTCGTTCATAGGAGTCTGAGGTTGCTGCTAAAAGCATGCGGGAATTGCTCAAAGATAAAGACATTGAAATTCTAGAGCTGAAAAAGGAGTTGGATGACCTGAAGTCTCGTTGGTCACACGTTAAGCAAAATGATGCTGCATCAATTGCTATAAGCTCGGTTTCTCAAACTGACCTGGCCAGTGACGCTGCATTAGACAATTTCCATGTAAGTTCAGCTTCAAATTATAATATCTGACATTTGATGTTCTATTTACATATACTGCCTTATATGTGCATGATGAATGACTTAGATTTGGAGGTATATATGCTAGGTGCTTTTCTGCTATTTCAAGCAAGAATCAAATAAGCATGCTTTAATATTAGAACTCTATAAGCAAGTTACCATATCTCCAATGCTCATGTGTATTTTTTCAGCATATCACCTTCTGCCCTGCTTTATGTACTACTTGTGCCTCAATAGCAAGCAACATATCTCCCCTTCAAATCTCTATCTCAATACTGTATATGCCATGAGATCTGGTTAGCTGTACACTCTACATTCACCTGCTGCCTGAACAGCCGTTAGGAGTAGCATAGGGTGTTCGTGTTGCTTGTATAGACGTGTAGGGTGTTCTTTGTTGTATGAAATCGGCACTTTCTTGCCCAACTTTTTCATATATTTGCTTCTACTCTTTGTGAAAAGACATGCAAACGCTTGTTTTCATGTTATCTGAAGTAAGCCATACATATGAGGTTGGAACTTTCTTGCTGACATGCTTGTGTTTGTCTACAGTTGAGCACTGAGTTGGTACAAAAGATCTCAGAAGAATGTACATATTCTGATCCAGAAATGTCTTCAGCTTATTGCGATATGACAGGTTCATATGTTTTCACAGTAAACATGTCCTCACCAATATCAGCACATAGTTATTTTGGTTCTGAGTCCATTTTCTTATAACAGAGAAATCCGTCGACTGTGATACCTCTGTTGCTAATTTGATAGATGAACAAGAATTGAGCTCCAGATATTTGAAGGTTTATACTTATCCTTCAACATTCTGCATTCCGTCATGAGCAATGTGTCCACATAGTTCAACCTTTTGTGATGCGACCTAGTGTTGAAGAAATTCGCCTCATCTTCTACTGACACAATGCCATCCTACTTTTTTCAGAAAGAGGCATGCACTCCTGATGTTACTGAACCCAAGTGCGATCTGAAAAAGGAAAATACGGAGGTGGGCATGCAATTTTCTCTCACTTTCTCATGTATGCAGAGTCATTTTGCGTTGCATTTGATCGTAGTTGTTGTTACTGAACAACATCATTTTTGACTTTATGTTTCTCTTATTTCAGATAATGGGACAAGTGGGCAACAAGGAATCTGATGGTTCTGAGAGTTCTGAACAGACTTCGGCACCTGACGGTGGTGTAACACATGCACCCAGTCATTTGGATGATCCATCTGAGCTAAGCTATACAGGTCCAATTGTATATCCCCTTTGCTTGACAACTCTTAAACTAACTGGTACACAACAACTGAGACACATGTATCATTTCCGCAGAACTTCGTATTGTTCCATGTAATCTGTCCGCACAGTTTACTGATATACAAGTTAGCGAGAAAGCTCCCATGGAACAAAGTAAAGAAGAGCTAAGCAGCAATACAGAAGTGGAGAGTATTCAACATGGCGTCGACATAAAAGGTTCAAACTCATTTCTTATGCTTGTTTCTTCGTTGCTAGTGATGTACTCCCTCCGTCCCATAATATAAGAGCGTTTTTCACACTAGTGTAGTATAAAAAACGCTCTTATATTATGGGACGGAGGGCGTACTTTTTTGTTGTTGTTAAACTTTCACTTGATCTTTGTACAGAAATGAAGCAGCATGATTATCAAAGTTCATCTCAGCAACTGAACTGTGATGCTGGAGACGTTAGCTCCAATCAGCCTTTCTTAGAGTTGCAAGGCATGGTATGCAATCCTTTGATCCTTTCGTTTTTGCAACTCAAAGGGAAGTTTACCCTACACGTTTTTGGAATATTCTTAGTATGCCATGGTTGGTCATAATGGCAGGACGCATATTAGTTGGTCATAATGGCAGGGTGCATATTTTTAATATACAAGTTACCCTACACCAGTTTCTGCTACTAGGAACACCCTACTGGAAACTATGACATGTCGGTTGAACTTTTCCTTCTTCTCTTCTAGGGTGCTGCTCACCAGAATCTTGATGAACTGGTGCCTGAGCCAGAAATTTGCGAGCACACGGTAAAGGAGGCTGCTGCAGAACACGGTAGGCGCCCAGTGTCGTGCATAATAATCTTTGGTCGCTAATTTTTGGTATATTCACATTGCTTGCATTAAATGGTGAGATGAGTCGCCTAATCAACATCAGTGCATTTCTGCAGCACATGGCCGACATGTACCAGACGAAGGGCTTCCCCAGACGAAGGCTTCAATAGTAAGCTCTTTTGCTGCTTGTCTAGACTTGGCACTTATTAGATTACTTTTGCCTTGGTTATTACTACTACTACCAAATACTGTAATGTAGCGCGAAATCGTAGATGCAGCTGACAGATTCTACCAGGGTCATTTATAATAATGCTGTCATACCACACGTATTTTGTCTCTACAGTTGCATTTCCTGATTTGGTTGTCTTGCTTATGCCAAGGCTCCAACCAAGGACTGCCAGGCAGGGGGGACCGCGGATGACCAAAAGGAGAACCTTTGCCAGAAAGAAGCAAATGAGGACCTTTGCGCTTCGAAGCCTCGTGAAAACACAAAGAAGACGTCAAGGTGAGCGAGCGTACTTATGGAAGGCGGCACCTAATGGCAAGAACCAGCTTGATAAGTAATTAATATCTGTAATGTAGTTGACACAAACAACCTGTGGTTTGGTTTGGTGAAGCAGGAGGAGGCTGCTGCCGGTGGCGTCCATGATGCTCAAGGAGTTCACCGGCCCTGCCATTGATGCCGCGGATACCAAGAGGGCCACGGTACGCACGCACGCACATCGCCCCCATCTCGTCTTGTCTGTCGAAAGTGTTTGGTTTTTGATCAATTCATTCTAACCTGACTGAGTGATGCAATTGCTGTTTTTGCAGGATGGAGGAGGCGCCAAGACATTGTCAGGCGAGCAGGCGGCTGCTGGGCGATCGGACGCGCTCATCCGGCTCCTCAAAGCGAAATCTCCGCCCATGAGGCATCGCCGGGGCTAGAGAAGAGTACCCACTCAATTAAATTATATAAAATTCGTCAAATCACCTCGGTTTGGTGTAGCTACTTGTCCACGCTATGGCGCTTTTGTAGGATCTTCATCAAGTCCAGTTCACAGTTAGACTTATGGTGACACCTGGAATATTTTATCTATCTAAGAAATGCTGTCATCGTCGCGCATTCATATAGTTTGCGATTTTTCTCGGCAAAGAACTAGTACATAGCGAAAGCACATGGCTCCTGAGCTGCAGTATGAGTTTTTTAAAAAATACAACCAGACAAGTTCGAAAATATTCGTTCTTTTTATGTAGACAAACATCTTGATTTTTTTCCTATGAGCTGCAAAAAGAAAAAGGAAAAGACACAATTATTCATAGTTATGGACATTGCTATCACCTTGCAAAAAGAAAAGAAGGAACAATGCTACCACCGTTTGGTATTTTAAAAAACAATATTTGACTTTATTTTGTGGGTTAAAGTGACATTCAATCTTTTTTGGAGGGGACAAAAGGTAATCTTTTTTATTGCATGTAATGCGATACGTTTATGACTTCCAAAAATAAAGTAAAATAGAAATGAAGCTTGGAAGCCGCACAAAATCTTCACTCTTATGTGGCTTGTAGTGTTGGCACACATGATAAAATGTAGAGGACTTTGAGTCATTGTCATGTTCATGTGGGCCAGCCTACTTAAGACCAATCATCATCGTTTAAAAAGGAAATGTGGGCTCCATCAGGGCTGAAGTCTTGCGGTCAACAACTGTTTATATAAATGCACATATCTTTTTTTACTATGAAATTAGACCATCTCCGATAGCTGCCCTACAATAGGGATTTTCCTATTTGCCGCTCGCTGCGGCAAGTTGCCGGAGTGACGCACAAGTGAGATCAAACTAGCGTTTGAGATGGGCCGACCCGTTTAACGTAAAGTGATTCCAGTTTTGGGAACTTTGTGGTTCCCAGCCGAATTTTCCGGTTTTACGAACATTCTAGTTCCTGAACCGGTTTTTCTTTTTCCCTTATTTTATTTTCCCCCTGTTTCCTTTTTCTTTTATCTGTTTCTGTCTATTTTTCTTTTTCTTTCTTTTTCATTTTTCATTTTTTGTTTTCCAGTTTATTTTTTTTCAAAAACTGTTTGTGCTGCTGATAAATTTTTAAAAACTTCAAAAAATGTTCTTGTTTTCAAATTTTGTTTCTAAATTTTTGAAATATTAATTCTTTTAAAAAAATGTTCCAAAGTTCAAAAAAAATATTCTTTTTAAGTTTTGTTGAGAAAATTAAAAAATTTCTTGATTTTCAGAAATTGTACGCAAATTTGAAAAAATGTTTGCTTTTTATAGTTTAGTTTGGGGGTTTAAAAATTTGTACAAAAAATGTACCTCTATTTAGAATTAGTTCATAAATTCGAAAAACGTTTGCAATTTTTAAAAAGAGTTCTAAAATGTGAAAAAATATTTTCTTTTTCCAAATTTTGTCCGGGGTTTCAAAAATTATTCAGAAGTACAGAAATGTACCTGGTTTTCCAAATTTTGTTCAAAAAATCGTCAAATGCTCATGAAATTCAAAAAAGAGCGCCTTTTCGTAAGTTGTTCAAAGTTTCGAAAATTGTACACATATGCAAATATTGTCCACTTTTCAAATTGTTGTTCAAAGTTTCAATAAATGTTCCATTTTTTTGAAAAATATTCCTGTTGTGAAAAAGGTTAACGTTTTGGAATTTGTTCAAAAATCTCCCCTTTTTCTAAATTTTTTTCAAAATTGAAAAATATTTGACTTTTCCATAATTTGTTTGTGTTTTCAAATAATTTTCCAGCTTGTAAAATTTGTTCATAATTTAAAAATGTTTTGTTTCAATAAATATTTGAATTCCTAAATAAAGACACATTCAAAATTACAAATCATATTTAGATATGTTGTCGTTCACAGTTCTTATAAGCCATGCTGCAATTTTTAGACACCAAAATTATGTATTCCACTGATTGCATACCACTGCTTACTACAAGGAGGTGCCTAGTTCGAATCCTCGTGAGTTTATCTCTTTTATCTTTCTTAGGAATTTCATGCGAGTCCAAAAACTCACTTTGGAACCCGGATGCCTTGGAGCCCTATTTCTTGAATTGTGCCAAAATGCTACTTTGAAGTTTCAAAAAATTCTGAAAACAAATCAACATGTTTATATGAATGTATATTACACATGTGTAAATTTTGATGCTGAAATAAGTTAACTATTTGGAAAGATGAACAGTACATGCATTATTCACTATTTGGAAATCATCATTTTTTCATTTTTTGTCTAGGTCGCATATTTACTTATTTCATCACCAAACTTTACACATGTGTAATATACATCCATATGATCATGTTCCCGGGTTCCAAAAATCCTCTCTCACGCGAGTCCAACTACTTAAATGTTTGGGCTTCTTATTGTTCATAAATGGTTGTCAGCTCTAGTCGCTTGGTTCGCGAAACAAGGTGTCATGCCACGCGAGTTCGAACCCGGCCCTGCGCATCATTTTTGCTGACCGGAGTGGCAACCTGGGCCGGCCCATTAGTTTGGTGCCTGTGCAAAGCTCCTCAATCTGCCACAGAATGCGGCAGATAGGAGGTCTCCTAAAATAGGGCATACTCGTTTCTTAGGGCATTTGGAGGCAAAAACAGTGCTCCGACAACAGCCCTTGTTGCAACTTTTTTTTACAAAAATTTAGGGCAGTTGTAAAATACAGAACCAAGTGTTGCAATTGCAACACTTGGGCGGCTGCCGTAAAACGAAACGCCTCGCACACACAGCCTCAACCGCTGCATGGAACATTCCCGTGCCGTGACCGTACCTCCACCCGACCACTGCCGATGGCCACTTCGGCCGTGAAGGTCACGACTGCCTCTCGCCCGCACTCCCCCAACTCCACCGTGACCCTGCCGCTCAACCCTAAACCTTCTAGAGCCTTATCTGCACAATATGTACGACAATCTTAACATGTACCTATCCACGTATGGTACGACGCTTCTGTCTGTAGGATCTCACTTAACCTATATATGTTGGGTGAAACATTAAAAAAAATATAAGAAATGCAGTCAACTTTGCGCACCGATAACCAATGAGGTGTCATTGCTGATGTCGGTGTGCCATGAGGGTTTCGTTATCCGGTAGGTGCTCGTTGACACGTACCAAATGATTGACAAGGGAGATGCGCCTAAACCCGGGAATAGTTTGTAATCCGAACCAAACCCAACCCAACCCACAAACGTACAAGTCCACCAGCCAAACCAAACCAAACCAATCCAAGCAATAAGTGCTTTCAAATGGTAGTAAAAGTTCAATTGCAATTTGCCAAACCAAAACACTCAGCAACAACTATATATCCGCACGTCAGGCATTATTTCTTGGGACAATCTTGTAAGTACATAAGCCAATTTGTTGACTAGCTAGGACGGTAAATCAAGGAGCAGGTAAAGGAGGAGGAGGGGACGCGGTTAGGGCGCCACCAGCATGTCTTGTATAGACGAGGGTTTTTTACACTCTCTCTTGCACTCGCGCATAGTGGCGTAGAAGCCGTTCTCTATTACCAAACAACGGAAGCAAAGCCCACTGATTTTGCAGTCGGCGTGACCTACTTCAACGCATAGCCCGTTTGGCAGCTTGATCTTCTCGCTGTCTGCGTCAGCCATGATTCGGCCTGTATGTCATGGAGCAATAACAAATGAACAATCGTCGTTATGCAACTATTTTAGAGTGGTAGAAATAAATGACGCAACGGATTAGACAAGAAACAAAAAAGATTTTAAAGGCCTTACATTGAGCAACAGTAGCGGAGCATACGAGGTGTAGAGACACTAGGGCTGCTAGTGCAAGGATGCGAATCATGTACTTGTCCATACCACACCCGTGACAACACTAGGGCTGCTGGGCAGGCACTCGATCGATCACTTGGTTGTCGATGAGAAATATTTTGCTACCAATCAACATATGACTGGATCGTTTATATATAGGAGATTGGTACAAGAGCAAACATCAAGCAATAAAGTTGGAATTATTCAGTATGTTCCCATATTATGAACCCTCATTAAAAGCATAAATCAAGTAATTAAGATGATCTTTTTCCCTTTTTAAGACAAATTTCGGAATCTTGGTGAGAAACTACGTATGCGGGTTGGGAATGTCGGATTTATATCTCCTATACTATGTCTATATTTGCATATTTCCGAATTGTAATTAACTATCCAATATTTATTGCCTTGTATACATGATCTGGTTGTGCACGTACATTTGTTTTAAAAAAAATGGTGTACTACTTTTATTAAATCCTATCGTCATTGCACCTTCAAATCTTTACTCTTACTAGTCAATGTGTACGTGCAATGCACGTTAATTTGGGAGTATATTAAGTGTATGCGGATATTATGTAGGATATTATTTGTGTGTTATTATGTGATTAGCACTATATTTGGCATGAAATTAACTGCAAGCTAAACGTGTTGAGCGCTTGACTTTGAAGTAGTCTAAATCGTTGGATTGACATGATTTGATGGCCCAGATTAATTGGATCTGCCCCTTTGGGTCTTTTTATATTAATACAGATATAGATATAGATATAGATATAGATGTGTCTTGTTGTGCTGACATGACATCACGTGTCTCACCAAATTGGGGGGCTCGTTTTTTTTCTTTACGAGGACAAAAATATAAAGCATGACAGTGAAATCATGTCGTTGTATATATCTACCCACCTGTACAACTTTTGTGAACCCAATTTACACTCTTGTTATGTGGCCCCGCCCATTTAAGGGTCAACCATTGTTCGAAAGAGAAATATGAGGCCCATCAGATCGAATAAAATGATAGTATACACGTTAATTGTTTTCATGGTGCCAACATGTGTTAATTTGTGGGTGCGTATTTTTTTAATGATTTTTGAAGATTGCTCACCACGCCCGTCTCTCAAAGATGCTCATCTCTATTTCTAATGGAGCAGTTGGTAGTCTCGCTTCCAGATTTTTTTTTCGTTTCATTTTTCATGGTTTTTTTGGAGAAAATTACACCTACAGTAACTGAACTTGTCTCTAGGGTTCAGTTTGGTCACTGTATTCACGAAACCTAAAGTTACAGTCACTAGACTCGCTGAACCGGGTCAGCGTACGGTAATTTGTACCATTTCGGTTTGTATTTTGCACACGTGGACATATTTGACCCAAAAACGGTTTGACTCACCACCTGTACAAGGCACGTCGTCCATTTCATAAAGAAGCGAGTGACTACAGCGCAGTTTTTGCGACCACAGCGCATATTTGACCCAAATTCACATCTATTACAGTATATATTTGAGGACATGAACACTTTAAATATAGAGCTACAAAATTGAACTTAAATAGCACCATTTGCACCACATAATTCATATCATTTACAGTTTGGATTTCATAGTTCAACACTGACAAAAACTGAACTTAATAGCAGCGCTCACACATTTTCAGTACAGAACTTCCTAAAATTCAGAAAATTCAGAGCTTCCTGTAACATTTGAACACTGACCAAAACTGAACATGAAAATGAACAGAGCTTCAGAGCACACAAATGAACAGAGTTGACAAAAGCTGAACATGAACAGAGCTTCATAACACACAAATGGTTCAAAAGAGTACTGAACTGAAAGTTGAAAGTAAGGTTCACAGTTTAACATCCAGAAACAAGTTCCCAAGTGAACAAATTGCAAAATACTTAATCCATTACATGAAATGGTCATTCATGACCTGAATTCATCAAACATATTAACTTTTCTGGGCTTCTTTGCTGCAGCGGCCGCTTTCTTCTCTTCTAAAGCTTTCTTCTTTGCTTCAGCTGCTGCTTTCTTCTCTTCTAAAGCCCTCTTCTTTGCTTCATGTAGTGCCTCTTTCTTAGCTGTAGCTGCAGCCTTCTTTGCTTCAGCTTCTGCCTCTCTCTTTTTCCTTGCCTCTGCCTTGAGTGCTTCTTTTTCAAGTGCTTTTTTTAGCCTTTTGTGCTTCTTTCTTGGCAAGGGCTTCACCTGCTTTTTGCAAAGCAGCTGCTTCTCTTTGTTTCAGGATTTCAGCACACCTCTGTTCATGCAAAATTTCATTGGCATGCTGCTTGGCCTCCCTCATTACTTCAACTCTAGTTGTAAGACTACCTAGTCTTGTTGCAGTGCTGGTTCCTGCAGATGGCATTGCTGCTCTAGCTTCGTTGAGGAAAGAACTTTCAGGCAATGGTCCTGGCATCTTCCTTTTATTTTGTTTAGGAGGCTGCAGTAATTTTCTTACAAATTAGGTACACCAACTGGTTATAACCTGCACATAAAGATGTAAATTCATTGAACATACCTCATTTCTCATGATTTCCATCATTGAATGTGGATGAAGAACTCCAATAAGAGGCATGTCATGTTCCTGTGTGACCTGTGTGACAACAGGCTCCTCACTTACTTGGGTCATTGATGGTCCAGGGGCTTGTTGTTCTGTTGTGGCCTCATTTTGCTGTTCAAAAATAATAGAAGTCCAAAATATTTGTCACTCAAATGGATGTATCGAGCACTGAAAAATAGTAGTCACTATAATGGATATGTCAAGCATTGAAATATTTATCACCCAAATGAATGTATCGAGCACTGAAAAATAGTAGTCACTATAATGGATGTATCGAGTATTGAAATACTTGTTGCTCAAACGAATGTATCGAGGTTACCCGTGACATTGTAGGTTGAGGGTCTTCCTCTTCAAATGTTGTTCTTGACCTCTTCCTCATTTGCTTTTGCATATGTTTTGCTGCAGGTAGGCCTTGCTTGAAAGCAGAGCATCCTTTTTTGTTATGTCCATGATTGTTACAATGGCTACAATGAATAATGGTACCATGTCTTGTGATCTTCTTCCCTCCTTGCCTTGCAATCACCTCTTCTGGCTGCATTCTCCTATTCTTGGCTTTCCTCCCACGTTTATTCTCATATAAAGGGGGCTTAATTAGATAGCCACCCATTTTCTGCCACTCTCTCTTGTCTTTGCAAGGCATGATAATACGAGCATATGCCTTGGAGAAATTGCAAAGAGCATAGCACTTGTGCACCATTTCCTCTGGATCAATTAGTTCATCTCTATAGCAGGATATGGAATGGGGACAGGGAATACCAGTCAATGCCATCTTCTGCATGTGCATGCCTTCATTTGCAACTCCACAATGTAGTCTCTCCCATGTGAGGTAACTAGGAAAATTCCTTCACCAGCATTAGTAGGGTAACAATTGCTAGACCATTCTATGTGCTTCAGAAGCCTTTTCTTGATCTTTGGACAGATTGGTCCATCCCACTTCTTAACCTCTTGTTGTTTGCTGTAATGCCTACTTGATAGTTGTGACTTGATTTTGTCAATCATGCTAATAATTGGCAAGTCCCTAGCCTCTAAGATATACCTGCAAGTACATCACAATAACAAGTTTATGAATATACCACATATACCAGACATGTTACTGAATTATATGTACAAGAGATAGTACTAGACTTACTTATTGAAAACCTCACAGTTGTTGTTTAACAAAATGTCACATTTGGGCAAATCAGTTTGGAAAGCTCTAACCTGCCAAAATTTCTCAAATTCATGCCTTGATCTGCCCTGAAGTACTCCAAATATTCCTATGCAAGAAATTTGGAGGTAAATGCTTTAACCTTCCATTTCTTGGAACATTTGTGCTCACTGTTATACCTCTTGATGACCATGCAATTAGTTCTGCTGTCGTAGCTGCACCATATGTTCCATGGGCAGTGAGCTTGACACTTGGCAGAAATTCTTTTCCTGTCATTGACTGGCATTTTATTGTCAAATCTGTTTTTGCAACTGTAAGCTCTTACTGCTTCCCTAAACAACTCAGGAGACTGGAAGACTTGCCCAATCCTAAACTGTGGATCATGCAAATCTTCTTTTGTAAATCCTTTGAATTTATATTTTGCACCTGCTTCATCATCAGAATCTGGTAGCTGCAGTTCCTCTTCATCTGAATCTTGTATAGGATCAGCCTTTGCTCTAATGTTTACATCTACAGGCTCTTCAACTGTGTCCTCTTTGAGATCATCATCTAAATCACTCACATCATAGTCACTATCTGCAATATCATCAGCAAACTCAGACCCCTCTTCACTGCCATTACCTTCAACATCAGAAAGTTCTCCACCATTTTCCTCTTCAAACTCATCTGCAAAATCAGAGACCTCCTCAGGAACATCCTCTTCAGTTTGCTCCTCCTCTGCAAACTCCTCTTCTTGTACTACTGGTTCTTGCTCCTCCTTTGCAAAATCCTCTGCAGCTTGCTGCTCATCTGCATTTGTTTGCTCTACTTCTTGTTGTGCAAGTGTTTCTTCCATTGCTTGCTCTGCTTCATATCCAAAGTTGTCATGAGTTACAAACTGACATTGCCTTTTTTCAAATGTTTCCTCCTTAATATGCTTCTCCAATGCTTCCTTCTTCATCTGCTGTTTGTGCTTGTCCAGTGCTTTCTCCTTGATGGTCTGCATTGGTTTCATAGGACTCACAACAGTGGGCAGATCTGTTACAGGAAACTGGACAACATCATCCCAGTCAAATTGCTTGAAACTCTCATCATGATCAAGATACATCTACGGGTACTTGTGTCCAAATGTCACATGTGCCCTCATGTTCAAACAATTGTCATTGCAAGTTATCTTCACAAGGCCTCCTTCGTTCATTGGTTTCCCAGGCATACAGTAATACATGTGTAGTCTTCCCTGAACTTCATATCCCAATTGTTCTACTAAATCTTCCAACTTATCCACCGTGAGTGCATCCCCCTCAACATAATCATACCATATGCTTTTTCCATTCACATATGCACGATTTTTACCAACTCCAAGGAAATAACCATCAAAATTGATGCAAAGACTGAAATTTGATGCATAGTCGATTGTTTCTGCACATGAACAGAACAATATTAATGACTAGGTTAACAAGCAAAAATCGCTAGCAGAACAAAAGCCCTAGAACAAACACTAGCAGTAATATCAACTATCTAAAAGGAAATACAAGTGCGCATGATCTAAATCGTGAGATTAACGACTTTCAAACAGAAGGGTGGGGGAGGGGGATGGGTTACAGGGGGTTTCAGAGTTTCAGAGATGCTTACCGTAGACAGGGGGTGGGTCTCCCTCCGCGCGGCGACGAGGCACCATGGTTCAACTCGCTTCGTCGGCGAACCCGCGGGCCGCCGTCGCTCCGTCGGCATATGGCTTCGTCGGCGGTGACGAAACCCTAGCCGATCACCTCCCACGATCACCTCCCCTTTCTTTCCTTAGCCTTGGAGACGGCGATATGAATGCTGGGGAGAAGCCGAGCGTCCCGAATGGGCAGGGGGAAATATGCAAAACTGTGCCGTGGTCGCTCGCTTTTTTTTCGAGGAAAGTGGTCGCTCACTTCTTTATGAAATGGACGTGTCCTGTACAGTTGGCGGGTCAAACAGTTTTTTGGGTCAAATACGTCCACATGTGCAAAATACGAGCCAAAATGATACGAGTTACCGTACGCTGACCCTATTCAGCGAGTCAAGTGACCGTAACTTTAGGTTTCGTGAATACAATGACCAAACTGAACCCTAGAGACAAGTTCAGTTACTGTAGGTGTAATTTTCTCTTTTTTTGATACCTTCTCCCACCTTCGCTGTTTTCGTAGATTTTTTTCCATCCCCTCCCCTCCTTCATCGGTTTATTTTCGCGTCACCCTCTCACACAACGAAAGAAATCTAAACATATTAAAACTTTCCATACTGGCGCAAGTTATTTAGTAATGTAGAATTAATCATGAACAATAGCTAAAGATCAAATCTAAATTAATTAACCTTACCTTAAATCACTCAATCACATTAATTTAAAAACAAATATTCTCAATCACATTAACCTTACCTTAACTCACGGATGGCAATCAATCTCCAAACAAAGGAAACAATACATCGAGGGAGCAGTAAATAAACTCCATTTTTTATGACATGTATATGATCTTCCCTTCCCTCTCCGTTGTCGAGCGTTCTTGATTCTCGAGGCCGATGCTTGGGCTACATCACTGGGTCACGATGGTGCTGGAGGACGAGGACGGCGAGGCCGGGTGCCGCGGCACCGCGTTGGCCGTGGCCGGTGAAGGGGGCGAAGAAGGGCGACTTCCCTGGCCCTGGAAGTTGGTGCGGTGAAAGCGTCACTTGAAGGACCCGGCGTGGGTGGCCGGCGCGCAGATGCACTTGGAAGCGGGCCCGTGGCCCGCGCCGGACGGCGCCGACGCCGACCCGGGCCACCTCCTCCGCGTATTCTTGAAGCTGTGGCTGGCCGATTTATATGAAATTAATTCCCTCAGTTGTGGTGGCAAATATAATACACATAATCCATATTGTTATGCACTAGCGTGTGTGTGCGAAATAGATGGATTATGGTCCCGTACCCAATAAGATGGATATGTGTGTGTGTGTGTTACAGAGGGAGAGGGGGAGAGAGAGTGAGGAAGAGGGAGGAAGAGAGTGTGTGTGTGTGAGGATTTGATAGTAAAAAAGGTCACCAATGTCACTTGATATACATGAGAATATAAATATTGAACTCTTAAAGTTAATGTGGCCCCGTTGCAACGCACTGTCGTTCTTCTAGTAGGGGTAGGGTGCGTGCATGCATTCATAGTGGTAGTGTATGCCCATGTATGTGAATGACTTCGATTGTATCATGTTAAAAAATAGATAATACTTATACGTGCATTGTTTTTTTAAGTTTGAACTTGTACGTACATAGGTGAGCATCGAGCGAGTCTTATTGGCTAGAGATTTTTACGCTGGAACGAGATGTGCCAGAGGAAGACCGCACAACGGGCAACATTCACGGGATGTGAATCCAACCGTCATTTCAGGAATGTTGCCCGTTGGATCACGATCCAATAGCCGAGATGCTACCGGAGCACCTAAGATGAGGTGCTACCGGAGCACTTGATATTCTCCCTGAGGCCAGTGGACAATACGATAGGCGTCAAGCCTCGTGCATCTTAACTTTTGCTCGCTAATTTTGGTACATATAGTCACATGCCTGCATTAAAGTATCATATTGTCACCTAACCGACATAAGTACCAGATGAAGGGCCTCCTCCCCAGACGAAGTCTTTAATAGTAAGCTCTTTTACTTCATGCCTGGCCTTAAGAACTCGTTAGATTACTGTTACTCCGATTCAAAATAAGTGTCGTAGTTGTAATTCAAAATGATACTTGTTTGGGATCGGAGGAAGTACTAAATACTGTAATGTAGCGCGAAACCTAGACACCGATGACAGATTCTACCTGGGTTTATAATAATGATGATGATGATGCTGTCGTGCCACACATGTTTTGTTTCTACAGTTGTAAGTATTTCCTAGTTTGGTTGTCTTGCTTATGCCAAGACTCCAACTGAGGAGTGCCCGTCAGAAGGAACCACAGATGATGAAAATGAAAACCGCCAGGCAGATGAAAAAAAACAGGATCTTTGTGCTTTGAAGCCGCCTCATGAAAGCGCACACACACAAAAAAGAACCACAAGGTGAATGAGCGAGTGGGCATACTAACAAAAAGGAATATGATGTCGTCCCACGCCGTTCATTGTCGCCAGCTTTATCTCGGACTCCGTCGCCACCCCGTCTTCACCGAGCGGCATCTCCGACCTCGCGCGCGATCGGATTGATCACCCGCCCGCCGCCGCGATCCGCCTCATCCACGTCGTGCGACCGGCCTGGCCCGTCGGTTGCCCGCGCCTCCGCAGGCCCCATAAAGACTGTCCCGAGTTTAGTGCGCCCCTCAACCGATCGAGCAACGGACTGCCGCTGCGTCGCCCCATCAGGCCGCAACGCCGCTGCCCCGTGGTTCTTCTCCCGGCTGCACCGACTCGCGTCACCGTTGCGTCACCCCTTCAGGCCATAGTGCACCGGCCCGTGGTCCACCGCCGTCCCGGGGCCGTCCGCTCTAGGCCGTCCCCGTGGCTGCACCGACCCTCGCGCCGCCGCTGTGTTGCCCCGTCAGGCCGTAGCGAGCATGGCACGTGGTCCACGACGCCGTCCCGAGGCCGTCCCCGCGGTTGCACCGACCCGCGCTCCGCCGCTGTGTTGCCCCGTCAGGCCGTAGCGAGCATGGCACGCGGTCCACGCCGCCGTCCCGAGGCCGTCCCCGCGGTTGCACCGACCCGCGCTCCGCCGCTGCACCGCCCCTTCAGGCTGGAGCGCCGCGGCTCACGATCCCTACGACCGCCCCGAGGTCTTCCGCCGTCGCCCTGACCTGCCCGCCGCCGCTGCATCGCCCCTTCGGGCCGTAGCGCCGCGGCCCACGGTCCACCGCCGTCGCTGCGCGTCGACTTCTCGTGGTATGCACCGCGCCGCCTCCCTTGGCGCGGGAACATCATCGTCCGCGCCGGTCTTCGTCACGCTATTGGGTTCTCTTAGCCGCCACCGCCGCCGTCAGGCCGCCGCCGCCGCTCTTCTTAGGCCGCCGCCGCTGGTACCCCCGTGGCTGACGCCGCCGCCCGCCCACCTCCCTTCGTCTTCGTCCAGCACCAGCCCGTCGCTAGCGTCGCTGTCATCTACCCCAACCACTTCGTCTACTCCGACCACCGTTGGTGACATCGGTCCCGCGCCGATGGACGCCACAATCGTCGTCGAGTTCTTCTCTGCTGACCTCTCCGACTTCTTCGACATGGCGTACAGCTCGCGCAGGTCCCAGTCTCCGCGTGCCCGGTGCTGGCAACACCGCCGCGTGCCTTCGTCCACGACGTGTCCCAGGGCCTGGCAAGCCTAGTGCGGCACTCCGTCAACTTCGTCTTCGTCCGTCTACGCATGCCCGCTGCTGGCAACACCGGTGCGTGCCTTCTTCCACGATGTGTCCCCGGGCTTGGCAAACCTGCCGAGACGCGTCGTCAACAACATCTTCTTACCGGCACACCACTACTTTGACACCACTGCGCCCATGCTAACTCGGCGCCCCCTTGCGCCCGCGGCTCCACAGTGACTTCCTCGACACCGGCCACCCCGACTAGACATCGACCACAGCATTCTTCGCACGGCTACCTCGACCATGGCTCCACCACCCACACTCTCGGCTACATCGACAAACGGCACAAAGGGCTACCGCCTTGCTTGAGCAACCTCGTCGGTTTCTACTCCAGCCACGACTTCCGCGATGCATCGACCGTTACGACTGTGCGGGGGGGGGGGGGGGGGGGGGGGGGGGGGGGGGGGGGGGGGTCCGTCGGCTTGCCTTCGTATTCTACTCCAGTCTCACCGTCTGCGTCGCTATCGTTGTGACTGCGGGGGGATGTTGAGTATAATGTTTATTAGGAAAGACGAGATATACTAGGATTTGTTCTGGTCTGTCTTGTACTTCAATTAGATGATTGTACTCCTATATATATGCCCACGAGGCTCAAGCAATACAACAAACTATTCCACCAATCCTCTCTCTCCCTTCTAACAACCCAGTATTTATTTCCTTGTATGAATGATCTGGTTGTGCACGTACTATTTTTTTTGGAAAAAAAGGTGTAATACTTTTAGCAAATCTTGTCATCATTGCACATCCAAATCCTTACTCTTATGTGGCTTATTATGTTGATATGACATCACGTGCGTCACCAAATTGGGGCTTGTTCTTTGGCCAGTGCTAGGCGCCGGTGCAAATTTCGGCCGGTCGTGTCCCGTGCGTCTGATATGGAAATTTCCAACCGTTAGATCCGGCCTCCCACTTCGTCCCCAACCTCCGATTCCCACATACCTTTGACTTTTCCTCAAAAAATCAGATCAACGTGCCCCGTGTGGGGAAAGGACAGGGCAGCTAGCGTAGCCGACCCCATCCATGCACGTGCATGCAACCACCCACCACCGATGAGCTTACGGTGGTCCGTTGCCACCCGGTTGCAGCAAAAAAATCTTAGCAAACAAAAAAAAATATCCAATGGTCTATTGAAACAAAAACAATAGCCAGTTCCAGCCAAAATTAACAATGGTTCCAAAAAAAAGTCACAATAGCAAACTCCAAAAAGTTCAATTGTAGCAAACGAACTAGCTAGTTCCAGCAAAAAAAGTCACTGGTGAGGGCGCGCTCCGGTTCCAGCATTATTGGGTGCTGGTTTCTAGCACGTCGCGTCGCCGGAGAAGGATGTAGAAAATCCGGGGGCGGTGGTAGCTTTCCCGGTTGCCTATTGCAGCAAAACCGTGGCGCTGTTGCCGACTAGCATGCTTGTTGTCGCGTGGTGGTAACAAATTCAGCCGCCGGTGGTAACTTTTCTGATGCCGGTTGCAGCAAATCTCAGGACCGTCGACGCCGCCACAAAATAATTGTCACCCCTTGCAGCAAATCGAGGCGTCGGTTGTAGCACGACCGGTCACCGATTGTAGCACGGCCAATGTGTGGTCGTAACACGGCCGTGCGGTGGACGAGCTGGGAGTGCGCAATGACCAGAGGAGGACGCGAGAGGAGAGTTGCAAATGACCATGGCGCCCACCCAAGGAGCTTGCCGGTGTTGCCCCCTCCCCCTCAATTTGGCCTGGAGCACCGCAATGGAAGCAACAGAGCTGCTACTGGAGCCATGGAAGTACCAGGTGACAAGTTCCATGGCGGGAAACTTGAGGTGAACGACTCTCGGGGGAGGAAAGGGAGCTAATGAGGTGAGGAGTTAGCTCGCCGGAGCAGCAGGTCGATGGGATCGGAAAAAAATGAAGGATGTAGTGCTCGGCTTGCTACAGAGAGATGGGGAATGGAGAGAACTGCGGCGCTGTGAAGAAAGGAAGTGCATGAGGAAGAGATAAGGCAGAGACAGGGGCCACAAGGTTACACGTCGCTCGAAAGATGAAACACACTGGAAGTGTGCGTGAGGCGGTCGACCCAAACATCCACTGGCTCGCCGTTCCCAAACGTTTTCCTTGTTCTTTCTTTTAGGAAGACAAAAATATGAAGCATGACAATGAAATCACGTCCTTGTATCTACCTGTCCATATCTCCTGTACGACTTTTGTGAAACCAGTTTAGGCCATTTCCAACGCAGACCACATGGTTCAGACGTGTTTTCCCATCCAACATAGTCTAGCATCCATATGTAGACCGGTCCGGACGTCCTCTCGCAGGATGCAGTGTATGCGGCGACGGACACCGAGTACAAGCAACATATGGAGCTGACGCTCTATCACTCGCTCATCCATGACATCGGTCCGGCAATGCCACCGGAGACGCTTATCCGTGTTGTCAACCCAGAGCCTCCTTACCCTCCCTACGCAACCTCGACATCCAAATCAGCTGTCATGTTATCAAGGAGGAGCAGCTCTCGCCACTGCCTAGCCGCACCGGTGCGGCGTGTGGTCGCATACTGCACTGCCTTGGTGGCGGCTGTAGAAGCAGCGGTGGTGGTAGCTTGTCCTCTTGGAGTTCCATGGTGATGCAGAAGAACGCGGACAAGGAGCATCGACAGCGGGACAAGTGCAGTGCCGCACGCCAGCACTACGACGACCCACTTCCACAAATCCTCGTGGAGGTGGAACTCGCAATGGCCTGGGCCCTCGACCGGTCGAAGACTATGGTGGAGATGAGCAAGTCTCTTCCGCCTCGATGATGAGATGGTGAAGTAAGGCCAGGAGTGGTCTCTTCGTGAGACCACCGACGCAGCTGCCCGCCTATCCCCCGCCCACGTCTGCGGTGGTCATGGCCGCACTGCACGCAGCGCAGGAGCAAGCAGAGAAGATCATCCCCTATTGGCAGGCTGTGGCAGGAAAGCCTTGCTACGACACCACGCCCTACCGCCACCCGAACACGACTCTGATGACTCAGACGATGGCGGCGTCGCCGGCCAGCCTGGCATCGCGTATGAGGTCACCGTCAAGTATATGGTAGTTTTGGTTTTTTTGGGTTTTAGTTGACCAGCCGAAATATCGTTCGATTCTATGTAAAAGCTATCCATGTTTGAATGAAAATCGTCTGGTTTGTTTAAATTTGCATCAAATTTGTTTATTTTCATTAAATTTTGTTTGATATGTCTACGGACATTTGCAGCTAGCTTTGAATGGTAGGCTCCCATATTAGTGTGCGGACCAGTCCCGAAAGGTCCCTAGACGGATACGGTGACCGATTTGAGGGTCAGCATTGCGGATACCCTTACACTCTTGGTATGTGTGCTCACCCATTTAAGGGCCAATCATCGTTCGCAAGATAAATGTGAGGCCCGTCAGATCAACTATATTATAGTATACAAAAAAAATTGTTTTCATGGTGCCAGGATGTGTTAATTTGTGGGTGCGTATTTTTTAGCGGTTTGAAGATTGTTCACCACGCCTGCCGTTCGGTGGGTACGTATTTGATATAGAATTTCGTCAAAACAAATATTTTACAACTATACAAACCAGTAAGCGTGCACGTTTAGCCATGCGAAAAAATCACATTCGTCCTAGGAAGCTATTATTTATATAAAATAAACCTTTTTTTATAATGTACTCAAGTGCCAATAAAATTTCCTTTTTGGTTCTCTGAAAGTATTTAGCAAGCATTTTCTGGTTTGAGACGAATTCGCAAAATGCACATCTTTGTCATGGCCATGTGCGCGAAACCGTTCAAATAATGGATCCAATCAAATGAAGAATTAACTGTTTTGTAAAAAATAAGCTTGTGCGTCACCCTTGGAAATCATGCTCCAACAGTATATGTAGAATATGCAGATATAATGGAGTGCTAGGGGTAATCTTCTTTCTTTGAGATTATTCAATTCTGATAGAGCAAAATAAAATCATGCCTTTACAGATCTTTTTTGTGCGAGAAGTTTATATATTAACCAACATCAACAATATTCTTACAATGAGAGAACAAAGCCCCTGCTCACAGGCCGGGGAATTGTGAAGCAACAAATATGAAAACTAGGCCTCTCCCCAAAAAAGAAGTGAACTGAGGAACCAATAAAGCCTCAACCTTGCGGGGATTAAATGCACTTGCAGTACTTGATGACAAGCTCATGGTCGCGATTACGCGGTCTCGCGGCCGGCCGGACGTGAGTACCTGAGTGGCCGCCGGGTGCTCGACGCCTCGGCCAGGCAGTGAACGGCGGCAGTGTGGCACGCAGCGCAGAGGAGGATCGCAAGCGGTGGACGGCAGTTGCCGGCAACGAGGGCGACGAAACGATCCTGAATTCACGATTGAAGAAGCATGCGGGCTGCGACGCTTCTGTTTCCTAGCGCCATCAATCAGCAATTGGGCCAGCCCATATCGTTTCCTCATTTCTTATTTTTCATATCTATTTTTTACTACGATATATCGTCATATAAGCTTCGGATGCAAAAATTTCATGAAGCGATGGGAAGACATCATTGATAAGCTTCTTCACTGATTCTGCCGTCGAAGTGTACCCTGTCATAATTTCATTAGGAAGACACACATAATCATCACCAATCGTATCTTCTGTTTCATTCCCAATTATAAGTAGATAGTTGGAGAACCCGGGGTCAGTTTGTGCCCTCATATTACGTGACAGGCGTATCCTAACTTTCCCCACAGATAAGATCTTTGTAGTATTGCATCCATGATATTTGCTCTTGTCCCACGCATCACGATAGGAAGGACCTGCCTAAAATTTTCTCCAAACACCACAACCTTCCCCCCAAAAGGAAAATCGCAACCCATGATATCTTTGTAGTGACCTATCAAGTGCCACAGCTCTTTGATGCTTTTTGATGGCAACTTCATCCCAGATTATCAAGGATGCTCTATGAAGCAGCTCGATGGTACCACTCTGCTTGGTGAAATTACATGTGCTATTGTTTCTGAGGCTAATTGGGATTTCGAATCTGGATTGGGCGGTGTGTCCACCAGGCATGATCAATGCTCCTGTACCAGATGTCGTTGTTGCAATAGCGACTTGTCCTATTTACCGCACCCTGACAAGAAGCGCCTTATACGGATAAGTCTCCCCATGCCACTTAGACCGTTAACAAAGAAAATTTGGCTCTTGTTGCTGACCATGTGATCCAGTATTTCATCAAATCCAGCCCGTTGCTCGATGTTCAAAGACGTAAACATATCAAGATGTTCTTGGTGAACACCGAAAGACAGCTCCTACTGTACCTCTCTAAAGTGGTCGCTAGAACAATCACCATCTATTTCAACCACCTCCGGAAGGCCATAGTTTTTGATATCCTTCCCCATCTAGTGAGCAATATGTCGGATGTCTCTAAGCACCATCAATTCCCCAATGCGGCCTGGTTGGGATGGCTACGACGGTAATCCTCGAACATTGACTCTACATGTCGCTCCCACTTATATACATTATAACTGAGCACTTATACTGCCATCTCGGGCCATTAGCGTTCATGGCCGTTAGATGTCACTTTTAGACATTTCCGGTCATCCGATTGTCCCTTAATCGCACCCCAGTTGCTTCGGTCGATCCTAACGAGTGTTAACACTTACTGGGCAACTGCTCTGGTGGCCTTTTCGGCTTCTGAGATTAAATTGGGCCTACTGGGCCTGTAAAAGCTTCTGACGTGCAACTGAAAAAACACCCCTCACAAGACAGAGTCTGCGACTTCATGCATGCTGCATCGAAGGAATGGAACATACAGGAGCTTCAGTCACACTTCCTTCTAATGGATGTGGACGCTATCCGACAAATCCCGCTTATTTTGGCTAATCAGATTGATTGTTGGTGAGATCGGCGTACATGATGCTAGTAGAGACTAAGTTGCAGCTTGAGGATTGGATGTTCCCCTAAAACCGGTTACAGGAGTAAAACTCCAGTTTAACTCTAACCAGGGCCTATCCGATCTTCTAAAATCCATAGAGGAGTATAAATTTACTCCACCACTTAGCCGGCGAGTAAATATACTCCACCGCTCGATCTCGGAGTAAAAATCCCCATGCCTTGTTTGCCTCTCCTCCTCCCTAATCCCTGCGTTCCCGCACCCCCATTGCTGCCGCCATGACCGAATCCTGTGGCCACCATTCCCCGCCGCCCATCCACAGCGAGGATCCGTGTCGCCACAAGCGAAGCGCGGGCGTGTCCTCCTCATGCCAGTGCTGTTGAGAAACGTAGTAATTTCAAAAAAATTCCTACGCACACGCAAGATCATGGTGATGCATAGCAACGAGAGAGGAGAGTGTTGTCCATGTACCCTCGTGGACCGAAAGCGGAAGTGTTAGCACAACGCGGTTGATGTAGTCGTACGTCTTCACGATCCGACCGATCAAGTACCAAACGCACGGCACCTCCGAGTTCTGCACACGTTCAACTCGATGACGTCCCTCGAACTCCGATCCAGCCGAGTGTTGAGGGAGAGTTTCGTCAGCACGACAACGTGGTGACGATGATGATGTTCTACCGACACAGGGCTTCGCCTAAGCACCGCTACGATATGACCGAGGTGGATTATGGTGGAGGGGGGCACCGCACACGGCTAAGAGATTAAGAGATCAATTATTGTGTCTTTGGGGTGCCCCCTGCCCCCGTATATAAAGGAGAGGAGGAGGGGGAGGGCCGACCCTCTCTATGGCGCGCCCTAGGGGAGTCCTACTCCCACCGGGAGTAGGATTCCCCCTTTCCTAGTAGAACTAAGAGCCCTTCCAAGTAATAGGAGTAGGAGGGAAGGAAAGGGAAGGGAAAAGGAGAAGGAAGGAAGGGGGCGCCCCCCCTCCCTAGTCCAATTCGGACCAGCCCATTAGGAGGGGTGCGGCCACCCTTTGAGGCCTTTCTCTCCTTTCCCGTATGGCCCATTAAGGCCCAATACGAATTCCCGTATCTCCCCGGTACTCCTGAAAATACCCGAATCATTCGGAACCTTTCCGATGTCCGAATATAGTCGTCCAATATATCGATTTTTACGTCTCGACCATTTCGAGACTCCTCGTCATGTCCCCGATCTCATCCGGGACTCCGAACTCCTTCTGTACATCAAAACACATAAACTCATAGTATAACCGTCATCGAACTTTAAGCGTGCGGACCCTACGGGTTCGAGAACTATGTAGACATGACCGAGACACGTCTCCGGTCAATAACCAATAGCGGAACATGGATGCTCATATTGGCTCCTACATATTCTACGAAGATCTTTATCGGTCAAACCGCATAACAACATACGTTGTTCCCTTTGTCATCGGTATGTTACTTGCCCGAGATTCGATAGTCAGTATCTCAATACCTAGTTCAATCTCGTTACCGGCAAGTCTCTTTACTCGTTCCGTAACACATCATCCCGCAACTAACTCATTAGTTGTAATGCTTGCAAGGCTTATAGTGATGTGCATTACCGAGTGGGCCCAGAGATACCTCTCTGACAATCGGAGTGACAAATCCTAATCTCAAAATACGCCAACCCAACAAGTACCTTCGGAGACACCTGTAGAGCACCTTTATAATCACCCAGTTATGTTGTGATGTTTGGTAGCACACAAAGTGTTCGTCCGGTAAACGGGAGTTGCATAATCTCATAGTCATAGGAACATGTATAAGTCATAAAGAAAGCAATAGCAACAAACTAAACTATCAAGTGCTATGCTAACGGAATGGGTCAAGTCAATCACATCATTCTCTAATGATGTGATCCCGTTAATCAAATGACAACTCATGTCTATGGCTAGGAAACTTAACCATCTTTGATTCAACGAGCTAGTTAAATAGAGGCATACTAGTGACATACTGTTTGTCTATGTATTCACACATGTATTATGTTTCCGGTTAATACAATTCTAGCATGAATAATAAACATGTATCATGATATAAGGAAATAAATAATAACTTTATTATTGCCTCTAGGGCATATTTCCTTCAGTCTCCCACTGGCACCAGAGTCAATAATCTAGTTCACATCGTCATGTGATTTAACATCAATAGTTCACATCACCATGTGATTAATACCCATAGTTCACATCGTCATGTGACCAACACCCAAAGGGTTTACTAGAGTCAATAATCTAGTTCACATCGCTATGTGATTAATACCCAAAGAATACTAAGGTGTGATCATGTTTTGCTTGTGAGGGAAGTTTAGTCAACGGATCTGCTACATTCAGATCCATATGTATTTTGCAAATTTCTATGTCAACAATGCTCTGCACGGAGCTACTCTAGCTAATTGCTCGCACTTTCAATATGTATCCAGATTGAGACTTTGAGTCATCTGGATCAGTGTCAAAACTTGCATCGACGTAACCCTTTACGACGAACCTTTTGTCACCTCCATAATCGAGAAACATATCCTTATTCCACTAAGGATAATTTTGACCAATGTCCAGTGATCTACTCCTAGATCACTATTGTACTCCCTTGCCAAACTCAAGGCAGGGTATACAATAGGTCTGGTACACAGCATGGCATACTTTATAGAACCTATGGCTGAGGCATAGGGAATGACTTTCATTCTCTCTCTATCTTCTGCCGTGGTCGGGTTTTGAGTCTTACTCAACTTCACACCTTGTAACACAGGCAAGAACTCTTTTGACCGTTCCATTTTGAACTACTTCAAAATCTTGTCAAGGTATGTACTCATTGAAAAACTTATCAAGCGTCTTGATCTATCTCTATAGATCTTGATGCTCAATATATAAGCAGCTTCACCGAGGTCTTTCTTTGAAAAACTCCTTTCAAACACTCCTTTATGCTTTGCAGAATAATTCTACATTATCTCCGATCAATAATATGTCATTCACATATACTAATCAGAAATGCTGTAGTGCTCCCACTCACTTTCTTGTAAATACAGGCTTCACCGCAAGTCTGTATAAAACTATATGCTTTGATCAACTTATCAAAGCGTATATTCCAATTCCGAGATGCTTGCACCAGTCCATAGATGGATCGCTGGAGCTTGCATATTTTGTTAGTACCTTTAGGATTGACAAAACCTTCTGGTTGCATCATATACAACTCTTCTTTAATAAATCCATTAAGGAATGCAGTTTTGTTTATCCATTTGCCAGATTTCATAAAATGCGGAAATTGCTAACATGATTAGGACAGACTTAAGCATAAATACGAGTGAGAAACTCTCATCGTAGTCAACACCTTAAACTTGTCGAAAACCTTTTTGCGACAATTCTAGCTTTGTAGATAGTAACACTACTATCAGCGTCCGTCTTCCTCTTGAAGATCCATTTAATCTCAATGGCTCGCCAATCAATGGGCAAGTCAATCAAAGTCCATACTTTGTTCTCATACATGAATCTCATCTCAGATTTCATGGCCTCAAGCCATTTCATGGAATATGGGCTCATCATCGCTTCCTCATAGTTCGTAGGCTCGTCATGGTCAAGTAACATGACCTCCAGAACAGGATTACTGTACCACTCTGGCGCGGATCTCACTCTGGTTTACCTACAAGGTTCGGTAGCAACTTGATCTGAAGTTACATGATCATCATCATTACCTTCCTCACTAATTGGTGTAGTAGTCACAGGAACCGATTTCTGTGATGAACTACTCTCCAATAAGGCAGCAGGTACAGTTACCTCATCAAGTTCTACTTTCCTCCCACTCACTTCTTTCGAGAGAAACTCCTTCTCTAGAAAGGATCCATTCTCAGCAATGAATATCTTGCCTTCGGATCTGTGATAGAAGGTGTACCCAACATATTCTTTTGGGTATACTATGAAGATGCACTTCTCCGATTTGGGTTTGAGCTTATCAGGTCGAAACTTTTCACATAAGCATTGCAACCTCAAACTTTAAGAAACGACAGCTTGGGTTTCTTGCCAAACCATAGTTCATATGGTGCCGTCTCAACGATTTAGATGGTGTCCTATTTAATGTGAATGTAGTTGTCTCTAATGCATAACCCCAAAACGATAGTAGTAAATCGGTAAGAGACATCATAGATCGCACCATATCTGATAAAGTACGGTTACGACGTTCGGACACACCATTACACTGTGGTGTTCTAGGTGGCGTGAGTAGTGAAACTATTTCACATTGTTTTAACTGAAGGCCAAACTCGTAACTCAAATATTTTCCTTCTGCGATCATATCGTAGAAACTTTTATTTTTTGTTACGATGATTCTCCATTTCACTCTGAAATTCTTCGAACTTTTCAAATGTTTCAGACTTGTGTTTCATCAAGTAGATATACTCATATCTGCTCAAATCATCTGTGAAGATCAGAAAATAATGATACCTACTATGAGCCTCAATATTTATCGGACCACATACATCAGTATGTATGATTTCCAACAAATCTGTTGCTTGCTCCATTGTTCCAGAGAACAGAGTCTTAGCCATCTTGCCCATGAGGCATGGTTCGCAAGCATCAACTGATTCATAATCAAGTGATTCTGAAAGCCCATCAGCATGGATTTTCTTCATGCGCTTTACACCAATATGACCTAAACGGCAGTGCCACAAATAAGTTGTACTATCATTATTAACTTTGCATCTTTTGGTTTCAATATTATGAATATGTGTATCACTACGATCGAGATCCAACGAACCATTTTCATTGGGTGTGTAACCATATAAGGTTTTATTCATGTAAACAGAACAACAATTTATTCTCTTACTTAAATAAATAACCGTATTGCAATAAACATGATCAAATCATATTCATGCTCAACGCAAACACCAAATAACACTTATTTAGGTTCAACACTAATCCCGAAAGTATAGGGAGTGTGCGATGATGATCATATCAATCTTGGAACCACTTCCAACACACATCGTCACTTCACCCTTAACTAGTCTCTGTTCATTATGCAACTCCCGTTTCGAGCTACTACTCTTAGCAACTAAACCAGTATCAAATACCGAGGGGTTGCTACGAACACTAGTAAAATACACATCAATAATATGTATATCAAATATACCTTTGTTCACTTTGCTATCCTTCTTATCCGCCAAATATTTGGGCCAGTTCCGCTTTCAGTGACCAGTCCCTTTGCAGTAGAAGCACTTAGTCTCAGGCTTAGGACCAGACTTGGGCTTCTTCACTTGAGCAGCAACTTGCTTGCTGTTCTTCTTGAAGTTCCCTTTCTTTCCCTTTGCCCTTTTCTTGAAACTAGTGGTCTTGTTAATCATCAACACTTGATGCTTTTTCTTGATTTCTACCTTCATCGATTTCATCATCATGAAAAGCTCGGGAATCGTTTACATCATCCCTTGCATACTATAGTTCATCACGAAGTTCTACTAAGTTGGTGATGGTGACTAGAGAATTCTGTCAATCACTATTTTATCTGGAAGATTAACTCCCACTTGATTCAAGCGATTGTAGTACCCAGACAATCTGAGCACATGCTCACTGCTTGAGCTATTCTCCTCCATCTTTTTAGCTATAGAACTTGTTGGAGACTTCATATCTCTCAACTCGGGTATTTGTTTGAAATATTAACTTCAACTTCTGGAACATCTCATATGGTCCATGACATTCAAAACGTCTTTGAAGTTCCGATTCTAAGCTGTTAAGTATGGTGCACTAAACTATCAAGTAGTCATCATAGCTAGCCAAACATTCATAACGTCTGCATCTACTCCTGCAATAGGTCTGTCACCTAGCGGTGCATCAAGGACATAATTCTTCTGTGCAGCAATGAGGATAAACCTTAGATCACGGATCCAATCCGCATCATTGGTACTAACATTTTTCAACTTAGTTTTCTCTAGGAACATATATATAACATAGGGAAGCAACAACGCGAGCTATTGATCTACAACATAGATATGCTAATACTACCAGGACTAAGTTCATGATAAATTAAAGTTCAATTAATCATATTACTTAAGAACTCCCACTTAGATAGACATCCCTCTAATCCTCTAAGTGATGACGTGATCCAAATCAACTAAACCATGTCCGATCATCACGTGAGATGGAGTAGTTTCAATGGTGAACATCACTATGTTGATCATATCTACTATATGATTCACGCTCGACCTTTCGGTCTCCGTGTTCCGAGGCCATATCTGTTATATGCTAGGCTCGTCAAGTTTAACCTGAGTATTCCGTGTGTGCAACTGTTTTGCACCCGTTGTATTAGAACGTAGAGCCTATCACACCCGATCATCACGTGGTGTCTCAGCACGAAGAACTTTTGCAACGGTGCATACTCAGGGAGAACACTTATACCTTGATAATTTAGTGAGAGACTATCTTATAAAGCTACCGCCGAACTAAGCAAAATAAGATGTATAAAAGATAAACATCACATGCAATCAAAATATGTGACATGATATGGCCATCATCATCTTGTGCCTTTGATCTCCATCTCCAAAGCATCGTCATGATCTCCATCGTCACCGGCATGACACCATGATCTCCATCATCTTGATCTATATCAATGTCTCATCACATGGTCCTCTCGCCAACTATTGCTCTTGCAACTATTTCTATCGCATAGCGATAAAGTAAAGCAATTATTTGGCGCTTGCATCTTATGCAATAGAGAGACAACCATAAGGCTTTTGCCAGTTGCCGATAACTTCAACAAAACATGATCATCTCATACAACAACTTATATCTCATCAC
The DNA here is from genome assembly GCF_018294505.1 of Triticum aestivum. Classification (NCBI taxonomy): domain Eukaryota; kingdom Viridiplantae; phylum Streptophyta; class Magnoliopsida; order Poales; family Poaceae; genus Triticum; species Triticum aestivum. The sequence goes on along the minus strand of NC_057809.1, from coordinate 2,187,515 downwards.
GTCTTGACCATATCACATCACAACATGCCCTGCAAAAACAAGTTAGACGTCCTCTACTTTGTTGTTGCAAGTTTTACGTGGCTGCTACGGGCTTAGCAAGAACCGTTCTTACCTACGCATCAAAACCACAACGATAGTTTGTCAAGTTGGTGTTGTTTTAACCTTCTCAAGGACCGGGCGTAGCCATACTCGGTTCAACTAAAGTTGAAGAAACTGACACCCGCCAGCCACCTGTGTGCAAAGCACGTCGGTAGAACCAGTCTCGCGTAAGCGTACGCGTAATGTCGGTCCGGGCCGCTTCATCCAACAATACCGCCGAACCAAAGTATGACATGCTGGTAAGCAGTATGACTTATATCACCCACAACTCACTTGTGTTCTACTCGTGCATATGACATCTACGCATAAAACCAAACTCGGATACCACTGTTGGGGAACGTAGTAATTTCAAAAATTTCCCTACGCATACGCAAGATCATGGTGATGCATAGCAACGAGAGGGGAGAGTGTTGTCCACGTACCCTCGTAGACCGAAAGCGGAAGCGTTAGCACAACGCGGTTGATGTAATCGTACGTCTTCATGATCCGATCAATCAAGTACCGAACGCACGGCACCTCCGAGTTCTGCACACGTTCAACTCGATGACGTCCCTCGAACTCCGATCCAGCCGAGTGTTGAGGGAGAGTTTCGTCAGCACGACAGCGTGGTGACGATGATGATGTTCTACCGACACAGGGCTTCGCCTAAGCACCGCTACGATATGACCGAGGTGGATTATGGCGGAGGGGGCACCGCACACGGCTAAGAGATCAAGAGATCAATTGTTGTGTCTTTGGGGTGCCCACTGGCCCCGTATATAAAGGAGTGGAGGAGGGGGAGGGCCGGCCCTCTCTATGGCGCGCCCTAGGGGAGTCCTACTCCCACCGGGAGTAGGATTCCCCCTTTCCTAGTAGAATTAAGAGCCCTTCCAAGTAGTAGGAGTAGGAGGGAAGGAAAGGGAAGGGAAAAGGAGAAGGAAGGAAGGGGCGCCCCCCCTCCCTAGTCCAATTCGGACCAGCCCATGAGGAGGGGTGCGGCCACCCTTTGAGGCCTTCCTCTCCTTTCCCGTATGGCCCATTAAGGCCCAATACGAATTCCCGTATCTCCCCGGTACTCCTGAAAATACCCGAATCATTCGGAACCTTTCCGATGTCCGAATATAGTCGTCCAATATATCGATTTTTACGTCTCGACCATTTCGAGACTCCTCGTCATGTCCCCGATCTCATCCGGGACTCCGAACTCCTTCGGTACATCAAAACACATAAACTCATAATATAACCGTCATCGAACTTTAAGCGTGCGGACCCTACGGGTTCGAGAACTATGTAGACATGACCGAGACACGTCTCCGGTCAATAACCAATAGCGGAACATGAATGCTCATATTGGCTCCTACATATTCTACGAAGATCTTTATCGGTCAAACCGCATAACAACATATGTTGTTCCCTTTGTCATCGGTATGTTACTTGCCCGAGATTCGATCGTTGGTATCTCAATACCTAGTTCAATCTCGTTACCGGCAAGTCTCTTTACTCGTTCCGTAACACATCATCCCGCAACTAACTCATTAGTTGCAATGGTTGCAAGGCTTATAGTGATGTGCATTACCGAGTGGGCCCAGAGATACCTCTCCGACAATCGGAGTGACAAATCCTAATCTCAAAATACGCCAACCCAACAAGTACCTTCGGAGACACCTGTAGAGCACCTTTATAATCACCCAGTTACGTTGTGACGTTTGGTAGCACACAAAGTGTTCCTCCGGTAAACGGGAGTTGCATAATCTCATAGTCATAGGAACATGTATAAGTCATGAAGAAAGCAATAGCAACAAACTAAACGATCAAGTGCTATGCTAACGGAATGGGTCAAGTCAATCACATCATTCTCTAATGATGTGATCCCGTTAATCAAATGACAACGCATGTCTATGGCTAGGAAACTTAACCATCTTTGATTCAACGTGCTAGTCAAATAGAGTCATACTAGTGACATACTGTTTGTCTATGTATTCACACATGTATTATGTTTCCGGTTAATACAATTCTAGCATGAATAATAAACATTTATCTTGATATAAGGAAATAAATAATAACTTTATTATTGCCTCTAGGGCATATTTCCTTCAAGTGCCTCCGCGACACTGCAACCTCATACTGTCGGCTCCGGCTTCGCCGATCTCCTTGTGCCGTCTTTGCCACAGAGGAAGTACCATAGAGTTCAGCAACGGGCGTGGGGGACATGGGTGGCTGAAATCACTGATGGGGACACCCACAAGAAGCTTTGGCTTGGGTTGTTTCACTCCGCCAAGCTTGACGCCCGCGGGTACGACCTCCCGTCGGTCCGGCTGAACGGCATCGATACCCTCCTGAACTTTGCATGGGGCGAGATGTCGTTGCTCGATCCGTTGCTTCTGGGGTGGTGAATGTTACGGTGGCTCGGACCAGAGGCCACTGATGAGGCGTACATGGCCGACTTCCGCCAGAAGTACCCTAAGCTAGTGGAGGCGGAGCACAATCTCTACGAGGAGCGAGCGGACGGTGGGGCGAACATCATCGTCCTCTCAAAGCGACGAGGAGGACACCGGTGGTGGCAGAGGAGGTGGCAACAAGGACAACTTCAACATCGAAGAGTGGCGAAGGACCTTCCGGGCTACGACGATGACGGCCTAGGGACTGACCCCATGGGCGGTGGCATCTCTAGGGAGGACTGGCTCTCCCTCGAAAAGTCGAATAGCGACTTAAAATTTCAGTTAGATTTAAATTCTAGCCTATGTTTAAGTTCATGTTTTAGCATCGGTTTGAACTATGTTCCGACGGATGGTAATGTAAACTGTGTGTCGAATTTCAGTTTAGAAGTTTGTTCATCTTAACTAAATTTGATTTTTACTCCGCTAAATTTAGGGGATCGGCTAGAACCGATCAAAACTTAGTGGAGTAAATTTACTCCACTAAGGTTACCTTGGCAAAATACTCCTCTAATTTTTAGGGGCTCGGCTAGAATTGCTCTAAGAGATCAGAGAAATGGGTGTGTCCAGCACCGAAGTGGATGAAGATGACGTCGCCTGTGAAAAACGATAGATGAAGCGTATGCCTCGCAGGGACGCTTTCGTGTTAATATATAGACAGATGGTTACATGAGGTTGGCGTGGATTGCACAACAAGAAGCAATCTCAACAACCAATAAATCTCAACTAATACTAATCCTTATCGCTAGCTCTATCGTTACAAGCAGAATACGGTTTATACAATACCGTATGTATGTTACATGTTTAACACCCCCCCTCAATCACAACTCTCTAAGTTGAGATTGTGTCTAAAGTGTTCTAATTGTTTGACAGTAAGAGGTTTTGTAAATCCATCCGCAACTTGATCACCTGTGGGCACAAACCTAATATTTAACAGTTTATTGGCCACCCTTTCTCGAACAAAGTGGTAGTCAATTTCAATATGCTTTGTCCTGGCATGGAAGATATGATTAGCAGACAAGTATGTAGCTCCAAGATTATCACACCAAAGTGATGCCGATCTAGGATGTTGTACACCCAACTCTGTGAGCACATTTTGTACCCATATAATCTCTGCAGTTGCATTAGCTAATGATTTGTACTCAGCTTCTGTACTTGACCTGGACACAGTTGCCTGCTTACGAGCACTCCATGAAATTAAGTTACCTCCTAGAAATACTGCAAAGCCTCCTGTTGATCTCCTGTCATCAGGGCATCCTGCCCAATCTGCATATGAAAAGGCACTTACTAGCATGGAGTCTGACTTCCCAACCCTGAGTCCATGGCTCTCTGTTCCTTGAAGATATCTAAGTATTCTTTTAACTGATGTAAAGTGAGCACTGGTAGGAGCATGCAGAAATTGGCAAACCTTATTAACTGATTATGAAATATCAGGTCTAGTTAAAGTCAAATACCGCAGGGCTCCTACAATGCTTCTGTACTTGGTAGAATCTTCTGTTCCAAGTACCTCTCCATCATGAAGAGTCAATTTTTCTGAGGTGGACAGAGGAGTAGGTGATGGTTTACATCCTTTCATACCTACTCTTTGAAGAACATCCTGCACATACTTGCCTTGTGACAGTACAATTCCATCCTTTACATATTTCACCTCAATCCCAAGGAAGTAATGCAGACTACCAAGGTCTTTGAGTGCAAAGTCCATACGCAGATCCTTTATGAGAGCTTCAACAGCCTGAGAGGATGAGCTCGTGACAATTATATCATCAACATAAATGAGCATAAAGATGGTGACACCACGACGGCGATAAAAGAACAATGAAGTATCCCCTTTTGAAGGAGTGAACCCAAGAGGCTGCAGTTTTGACGACAACCGAGAGTACCAAGCTCTAGGTGCCCGTTTCAGCCCATACAAAGCCTGGTCTAATTTGCAAACATGCTGCGGAAGCTTTGGATGTACATACCCAAGAGGTTGTTTCATAAATACTTCCTCTTCCAGAACACCGTGCAAGAACGCGTTCTTGACATCTAGCTGTCGTATACACCAATCTCTTGAGACAGCAACAGAGAGTATCATCCTGATGGTAGCAGCCTTTACTACAGGACTAAAAGTATCCTCGTAGTCAAGCCCATACCTTTGTTTGAAGCCCTTTGCAACCAGCCGTGCTTTGTACCTGTCACCAGTACCATCGGACTTGTGTTTTACCTTGTAAACCCATTTGCAGTCAATCACATTCCTGCCCTTGACAGGAGGAACCAAGCGCCAAGTCTTGTTTTCCATGAGTGCCCTGTACTCCTCATCCATAGCTGCTTTCCATCGAGATGCACCAAGCGCTTCCCCCAAGTTCTGCGGTTCACCTGTGGCACAGAAGGAACCCCGATGAATACAACCATCTTCAAAAACTTTGGGTTGAACAATACCATCTTGTGACCTTGTACGTGCACGTGTAGGCGGAGGCAGTTCTGGCCGAGCAAGGTGTTGGGGAAGACGTGCAACAGTGGAGGAAACAGCTGATCCCGAGTCTGCTGCATGCGGCGAATCAGAACTGAGCACAGGAGTCGCATGCATCGAATCAGCTCCTGGCTCCGCATGCAACAAACCGGCGGGCGACACATCAGCTGCATGCAGCGAATCAGCTGCCCCACCGTCCCGACCAGACGCGCCATCCGCTGACCAACCAGGGCCAGGCGCGCCATCCGATGCTGGGGTGCGGGGGCCAGGCACCCCATCCGCTGCTGGGGCGCGGGGGAACCGGCCAGGGCCACGTGCGGGTGGCACAGATCCCGCAGGGAATCTGCCACTGCCAGGTGATCTCGAGGCGATTCGCCCGCCTGAATCAGCACCGGGATCGGAGCCCGGATCTTCTGCGCCTGTGGTATCTCCAGAACCGGTTGGCTGCATAAAATCATGAGAAATTTTTTCGCCAATTTCTTCACCAGATTCCTGCACACTTGAACCAGGGTTATGTGACATAGACAATTGATCAAACTCCACCGCCCCTCATGACAGAAAAGTGGATGAAGGGAGAAGGTGAGGCGGCAGTAGAACAAGCTCTTTGCGGAGTTGGGCGCCGACATTAGGGTGAAGTGACGCAAAGGGAAACACGTGTTCATCAAAGACCACGTCACGGGAGATATACACCCTACCAAAGGAAACATCTAAACACTTATACCCTTTATGAAGATTGCTGTAGCCCCAAAACACACACTGCTTAGAGCGAAACTCAAGTTTGTGTTTATTGAAAGGACGTAAGTTTGGCCAAACCGCACAACCAAAAATGCAAAGGAATGTGTAGTTGGGTTTTGTGCCAAAGAGGCGCTCAAGCGGGGTTTGATTTTTAATGACACGACTAGGTACACGGTTGATAAGATAGACGGCAGTGAGAAATGCCTCATCCCAAAATTTCAATGGCATGAAGGCATGAGCTAGAAGAGATAAACCAACTTCCACAATGTGACGATGCTTCCGTTCAGCAGATCCATTCTACTGATGAGCATGAGGGCAAGACAGATGGTGAGAGATACTAATGCGCTCAAAAAAAGGAATTAAGTTTTTGGTATTCCCCACCCCAGTCAGTTTGCATGGCAAGAATTTTCCGGTCAAACAAATGTTCAACATGTTGTTGGAAGAGGCGAAATTTCTCAAACACATCAGATTTGTTCTTGAGTAAATAAATCCAACTAAATTTGCTGAAATCATCAATAAAGCTCACATAGTACTTTTGTTTGCCTACAGATATTGGTCCTGGACCCCACACATCAGAAAAAACAAGCTCTAAAGGAGCTTTAGACTCACTGACGGGTCGAGAATAAGGAAGTTGATGACTCTTGGCCATTTGACAGGCATCACAAACTAAGTGATGATCATCTTTATTTGACACAGGAAGATCAAAATCTCTAAGAATCTTTTGGACCACTGGGAGTGATGGATGCCCTAGGCGCCTATGCCACCTTGATGTAGATGGTTTTGCCACACCTAGAGCTTGACGGAGATGAGCCTCTTGGCGGCCAGAAATAGGAAACAAACCACCTCTACTCTTGCCTTGAAGAATGGTGCTCCGGCTGGCCCGATCCTTGACAAAGAAAACTTCAGGGTAAATCTCAAGAAACGCATGATTATCTTTGATAAGTTTATAACCAAAGAGAAGACTTTGATCGGATTGTGGAGCATGAATGATATATTTGAGTTCAAGAGAGCCATGAGGGGTAGTAAGAGTAGTATGACCAATATGTGCGATGTCCATACCTTGTCCACTCGCCGCGTGGATTTGTTCCGTGCCGGTGTAGCGATCACGTACAACGAGTTTCTCCAACTCCCTTGTCACGTGATCAGTCGCGCCAGTGTCAAGATACCAATTCGTATCCACCCCATAGGAGTGAACTGCATTTGCCGTGTGATTTCCACCATTGTTGCCACCTCCGTTGCTGCTTCCGCCGCCTGCAGGATGGCGGACGTTGTTGGTGTAGTTCCTGTCGTAGCGCTTTTTATAGCGCCACGCGCCAAGCCCGTCAAGCTTACAGATTTGGCACCGTTCACGGTCACCGCGATCACCGCCCCTTGACGCGATCCCCCTCCAGAGCCATTGCCACCGGAGTTGTCGGAGTAGCGTGGCGCCGTGTTGTTGTAGTAGCCGCGGCCGCCATAGCCCCCACGATTGGAGTTGCCGCCGCGTCCTCCGCTCGGGCAGCAAGGTTGGCGGAGTGGTTGGAGTGGTAGGCGGCGTTCTGTGCCGCGATGCGAGCTTCAGCGGCGAGGAGCAGGGAGAAGAGCTCGCCAAGTCCGATGGGTTGCTCAGTGGCGGTGCGTGCGAGATGGCCGAGACGAACCCGCTGTAGTCGGGTTCGTGGAGCAGTCCCTGCAAGATGTGATCGACGATGTCGTCTTCGTCCATCGCCTTGCCGGCAGCTGCTAGTTCGTCGGCGATGCTGACCATCTTGGTGTAGTATGCCGCCGCGGAGAGATCTCCCTTGCGAGTGTGCTCGATGGCAGAGCGGAGCTGGATCACCCTTGCCCTGGACTGCGAGGCAAAACTCTGTAGCAGGGCCGTCCAGAGCGTGGTGGCGGTGGTGTGGGAGCTAACCTACAGCAGGACCTCGCGAGACAGAGATGCAATCAAAAAAGTGAGGACCTGCTGATCTTGAGTTACCCACACGGCATGTTCAGGATTCGGCGTCGAGACGGTCTCCTTCTTCCCGGCGACTTCCTTCTCCGAGAGAAGAACGGCAGGGGGCTCCTTGATTGAGCCGTCCAAGTAGCCCGTCATCCCTGCCGCCTTGACATGCGGCAGGATCTGCGCCTTCCAGACGAGGAAGTTCTCCCGCGTCAACTTCTCGGTGATGGTGTGGCCGAGGGAGGCGAGGGAGGGTGCGGCCATGGCGACGGATGAGGAGCTCGGCATAGCTAGATGCGTTGGAAGGAGGTTGCTCTATATACCATGTGAAAAACGATAGATGAAGCGTATGCCTCGCAGGGACGCTTTTGTGTTAATATATAGACAGATGGTTACAGGAGGTTGGCGTGGATTGCACAACAAGAAGCAATCTCAACAACCAAGAAATCTCAACAAATACTAATCCTTATCGCTAGCTCTATCGTTACAAGCAGAATACGGTTTATACAATACCGTATGTATGTTACATGTTTAACATCGCCAAGGCCGGCCGAGGGCTGATTTGGGAACGTGATCTTGGGGAAGACAAGAACCGGACGCCTCGTGAGAGTCACGAGGCAGGATAGATGCGAAACCCTCCATGACAGGGTAGAAGAACTCACCGTTGCCAGATATTGGTCAAGGGCGGCCTCCCCTGTTCATCCATAGCCATATGGATTTTTTTAAGCGAGAGATCGATGGACTTATTTTATTTTATTTTTCATGGGAGATCGATGGACTTATTTTATTTTATTGTGCATGGGAGATCGATGGACTTTTCTTTTGCGGGGAAGATCGATGAACTTGAAGAGAGGAGCCGTGCGAGGACTGAGTACTTCGGTACAGTATGGCCCACCTGCAGATGTATTCACCTTTGTATTCTAAAATGTATATGTGACGAAGAGTTAACTGACATAGATCTCAAGCTAAGCTGTACCACTCAGATTTCCGGAGCATCTGCGCTTGAGAGTCATTTCACCGCTCTCCCAACAATTGCTAGTAAAGGTTCAAATGAGATTTGCCAAACCAAAATACTCACCAACAACTGCTGCAGTGTATTACTCTCATTGCATAACTGGCTTCCGCACATAGGCATTATTTTCAGGGGACAATCTTGGACATATAACCATTGTCTAGGCAAGAAAATTAAGGAGCAGGTAAAGGAGGGGGAGGGGACGTCGTCATGGCACCTAGCATGTCTTGTAAAGACGAGGATGTGTTACACATGCTCTTGCAGTCATCCATAGTGGGGTAGAAGACGTCAGTTACCAAACAATGGAAGCAACCAGCACGGTTCATACAATCCTCAGGAGCTACTTCAAGGCATAGCCCATTTGGTAGATCGATCTTCTTGCTGTCTGTGTCAGCCATGATTCGGCCTGTATATTATGGAATAATAACAAACGAACAACCATGGTTATGCAATTATTTTAGAGTAGTGTATATATATATATATATCCGGTTGCTTTGTATCCGGTTGTGTTGTTTATACAACGCAAAATAGAAAGGCCTTCGATAGCTATACTACGTACATACTTTCAGCCAGGATGAGAATGAAGAAAAATTAAGCGTTGTGAAGAAACAGAAATATTGGTGTGCTAGCTGCCTTACATTGAGCAACAGTAGCAGAGCATACGAGATGTAGACACACTAGTGCTGCTAGTGCAAGGATGCGAATCGTGTACTTGTCCATGCCCAACCAGATACAACACTAGCTACGCAAGCACTCAGATCACTTTGGTTGTCGATGAGAAATGTTTGGTTACCAATGAGCACATGAGTCGATCGTATATATTGAGAGAAGAGAGAGCCGGTCATCTTATCCCGTGTAAACATCAAGCGATAAAATTGGATTTATTTAGTATCATCCCATAATATGAACCCTCATTAAAAGCATAAATCAAGTCAGACTAATTTTCTCCCTTTTTAGACAAGTTCCCAAATTTGGTCGGACTTATCTCCTATGTCTATATTTGTATATTTCAGAATTTGTAATTAATTCTCCAATAGTCATGGTTAGAGGAAAGGGCTGGTTCCTCCACCTCGGCTGTTCAGGTGCCAGGAAAGGTGAGGAGGTTCCTTTGGCATTTTTTTTTGAAAAGGAGGATGCACCTCGGGCCTTAGTATCTGAGCGATGTATGCAGCCATATTATTAATTATTCATAAACACCTTACAAAGTAGTACATCTGTTTGAAGCCACCATCTTGGCAACCCCTGTTGCTACTCCTATCCCCTTGATGAAGGGGTGCCAAATGTCCGAGCCTAATACCAAACAAACATCGCACCAAGCCTAACATCTAAAGCCGGATGCCCCAGCCTAGGCACATATTCGGACTGGGTCACACACCGGTCCAACACACTCACTGTGGGCACCACATGCGCACACTGCAAGGCCCGTCACCAGCGTCTTCCATCGATCCATCTTCAGAGCAGAAACCGACGCACCGACCGTGCCAGGCTTCTCTGCCATCGACGCCACCATGATCCCAGACAATGTCACCCTCCCGCGCGAGTCCATCGTCGCACATCAGACGCCTAATCTCCAGGACGCCATGCCATCAAGATCCGTCGCTATCAATGTGTAGGATGAAGCATCGCTCCACCAAAGATATCGTCCACTGGTCCCTCGAGCCCGTGTACACCACCAAGAATGACGCCCCCAAGGGTGAAATGACACAAGCACGCTCCCGTCTTCCGATCTACTGATCTAGGGTTTCCCTTGAAGATAGCAGATAGTGGTCTAGAACTTCTTCACGGCGATGCCTTCAAGAAGGGAACGGAACCTTAGAGCACCCCTATCGCTGGCCTTGGCATCTAGCCAAGAGCAGGTTTTCACCAAGATCTGTTCGAAGAACTCCATCCAGCTTCTTGTGCACGGATCGCTGCCTTCTCTGCCGAAGACTAGACCAAAAGGATCCAACCGCCACTGCCTGACCGGTCGCAGCACCTCCATGGTGCCAAAGCAGTTAGCTTTGTCAGGCCCACCACGCCAGCCTGCCGCCGCTTACGAGACCTGGCGGCCCGCCAAAGCCCATATGGGCCCGGCGAGATCCGAGATTCCGGCCGCCGCCACAAGGGCGCTTCCCCCGCATGTGTTAATTTGTGGGTGCATATTTTCTAATGATTTGAAGATTCCTCACCATGCCCGTTGATACGTCTCCAACGTATCTATAATTTTTTATTGTTCCATGCTATTATATTATCAACCTTGGATGTTTTATATGCATTTATATGCTATTTTATATGATTTTTGGGACTAACCAATTAACCCAGAGCCCAGTGACACTTTATGTTTTTCCTTGTTTTAGAATATCGCAGAAAAGGAAAATCAAACAGAGTCCAATTGACCTGAAACTTCACGGAACTTATTTTTGGATCAGAAGAAGCCCAGAAGACTTGGAGTGCACGTCAGGGGGTCAACGAGGAAGCCACGAGGCAGGGGGCGGGCCCACCCCCTGGGCGCGCCCTCCACCATCGTGGGCCCCTCGTGGCTCCCCTGACGTACTTCTTCCGCCTATATATCTCCATATACCCTAAAACGATCGGGGAGCACAATAGATCGGGAGTTTCCTCTGCCAGAAGCCTCTGTAGCCACCGAAAGCCAATCTAGACCCGTTCCGGCACCCTGCCGGAGGGGGAATCCCTCTCCGGTGGCCATCTTCATCATCCCGGTGCTCTCCATGACGGTGAGGGAGTAGTTCTCCCTCAGGGCTAAGGGTATGTACCAGTAGCTATGTGTTTGATCTCTCTCTCTCTCTCTCTCTCTCTCTCTCTCTCTCTCGTGTTCTTGATTTGGCACGATCTTGATGTACCGCGAGCTTTGCTATTATAGTTGGATCTTATGTTTCTCTTCCCCCTCTACTCTCTTGTAATGGATTGAGTTTTCCCTTTGAAGTTATCTTAACGGATTGAGTCTTTAAGGATTTGAGAACATTTGATGTATGTCTTGCGTGGGATACCCGTGGTGACAATGGGGTATTCTATTGATCCACTTGATGTATGTTTTGGTGATCAACTTGCGGGTTCCGCCCATGAACCTATGCATAGGGGTTGGCACACGTTTTCGTCGTGATTCTCCGGTAGAAGCTTTGGGGCACTCTTTGAGGTCCTATGTGTTGGTTGAATAGATGAATCTGAGATTGTGTGATGCATATCGTATAATCATACCCACGGATACTTGAGGTGACATTGGAGTATCTAGGTGACATTAGGGTTTTGGTTGATGTGTGTCTTAATGTGTTATTCTAGTACGAACTCTAGGGCTGTTTGTGACACTTATAGGAATAGCACAACTGATTGATTGGAAAGAATAACTTTGAGGTGGTTTCGTACCCTACCATAATCTCTTCGTTCGTTCTCCGCTATTAGTGACTTTGGAGTGACTCTTTGTTGCATGTTGAGGGATAGTTATGTGATCCAATTATGTTATTATTGTTAAGGGAACTTGCACTAGCGAAAGTATGAACCCTAGGCCTTGTTTCAACACATTGCAATACCGTTTACGCTCACTTTTACCACTTGTTGCCTTGCTGCTTTTATATTTTCAGATTACAAAAACTATTATCTACTATCCATATACCACTTGTATCAACCATCTCTTCGCCGAACTAGTGCACCTATACAATTTACCATTGTATTGGGTGTGTTGGGGACACAAGAGACTCTTTGTTATTTGGTTGCCGGGTTGCTTGAGAGAGACCATCTTCATCCTATGCCTCCTACGGATTGATAAACCTTAGGTCATCCACTTGAGGGAAATTTGCTACTGTCCTACAAACCTCTTCACTTGGAGGCCCAACAACGTCTACAAGAAGAAGGTTGTGTAGTAGACATCAAGCTCTTTTCTCGCACCGTTGCCGAGGAGGTTAGCGCTTGAAGGTATATCTTTGGATCTTGCAATCAAATCTTTTTGTTTCTTGTTTTATCACTAGTTTAGTTTATAAAAGAAAACTACAAAAAAATGGAATTGATTCTACCTCATACGCTTCATCTTTTTAATATCTTTCGTGAGTATGATGGAAAGGAAAATTGTGCCAAAGTGTTAGAAGAAGAATGCATTAAAATGTTTGGCACTAAATATTTGAATGATGAGCATGATTGCAATGTTGTTTGTATGAATTCCTTGAATATCTATGATGCTGATGATATGCAAAGTCACAATCTTGGGGAAGCTATGTTTGATGAAGATGATATTTTTTGTCCCCAAATTTACTATGATGAAAGCATGCCTCCTTTCTATGATGATTATTGTGATTACACGTATGCTTTAAAGAATAATGATAACCATGAAACTTGTCATCTTGATCTTAATTTTCAATCACATGATAGTTATTTTGTTGAGTTTGCTCCCACTATTATTCATGAGAAGAAATTTGCTTGTGTGGAGAGTAATAAAATTTCTATGCTTGTAGATCATGAAAAGAATGCTTTAGGTGCTGGTTATATTGTTGAATTCATTCATGATGCTACTGAAAATTATTATGAGGGAGGAATATATGCTTGTAGGAATTGCAATAATATCAAGTTTCCTCTCTATGTGTTGAAAATCTTGAAGTTATGCTTGTTTTGCCTTCCTATGCTAGTTGATTATTGTTCCCACAAGTTGTTTGCTCACAAAATCCCTATGCATAGGAAGTGGGTTAGACTTAAATGTGCTAGTCATATTCTTCATGATGCTCTCTTTATGTTACAATTCTTATCTTTTATGTGAGCATCATTGAAATCATCATGCCTAGCTAGGGGCGTTAAACGATAGCGCTTTTTGGGAGGCAACCCAATTTTATTTTTGTTCCTTGCTTTTTTCTCCTGTTTAGTAATAAATAATTTATCTAGCCTCTATTTAGATGTGGTTTTATGTTTTAATTAGTGTTTGTGCCAAGTAGAACCTTTGGGAAGACTTGGGTGAAGTCTTTATGATCATGCTGTAAAAAAACAGAAACTTTAGCGCTCATGAGAATTGCTGCCATTTTTTTATTGGATAGTGCTATTTAGTTAATTCTTTTTTAGATTATTAACAGATAAATTACTCAGGTCCATCAATTTATTTTAGAATTTTTGGGGTTCCAGAAGTTTGCGTTAGTTACAGATTAGTACAGTCTGTTCTGTTTTTCGTGTGTTGTTTGCTTATTTTAATGAATCTATGGCTAGTAAAAGAGTTTATAAACCATAGAGAAGTTGGAATACAGTAGGTTTAACACCATTATAAATAAAGAATGATTTCATTACAGTACCTTGAAGTGGTGATTTATTTTCTTATACTAACGGAGTTTACGAGTTTTCTGTTAAGTTTTGTGTTGTGAAGTTTTCAAGTTTTGGGTAAGGATTCGATGGACTATGGAATAAGGAGTGGCAAGAGCCTAAGCTTGGGGATGCCCAAGGCACCCCAAGGTAATATTCAAGGATAGCCAAGAGCCTAATCTTGGGGATGCCCCGGAAGGCATCCCCTCTTTCGTCTTCGTTCATCGGTAACTTTACTTGGAGCTATATTTTTATTCACCACATGATATGTGTTTTGCTTGGAGCGTCAATTTATTTTGTTAGGATTTTCTTGCTGTTATTTAGAACAATGTTTTGCATCTTTTATTTCAATAAAAGTTGCATTAATAGCCTTTGCTATGCCTATTTTACAAGTCTTCATGTTGCTGTTTGAAAACAGAAAGTTTACCGCTGTTGCAATAATTCCCTAGGAAATTCAGAATGTGATAAAATGTTGAAACCTTTTGCATATTAAGCTCTGATAAATTTACTACAGTGGGAATTTTCTCTCATAATTTTTGGATTTAGGGAAGTATGGGTTTTGCTGCACTCTTTACAGACTATCCTGTTTAGGCAGATTGCTGTTATGTTTGCATTGTTTGCACATGTTTGCTTCTTTAATGATTCTATTTGAGGATAGGACTATTAAATATGCAGAGGCATTTAGTATGCAATGTTGAATAATAATGTTAGTGATTTGCTACAGTAGAGTATGATAAGGTTTTCGCAATGGTTTATACTAACTTACCCCACGAGTCCTTCTTGAGTTTTGTGTGGATGAAGCTTTTGAGATTCAGGGAGACCATGATATGAGACGAATTAAGGAGACACAAAATCTCAATATTGGGGATGCCCAAGGCATCCCAAGATAATATTTCAAGAAGTCTCAAGCTTCTAAGCTTGGGGATGCCCAGGTTGGCATCCCGCCTTTCTTCTTCAACAACTATCGGTTAGTTTCAGTTGATCCTAAGTTTTTGCTTGTTCACATGATGTTTGCTATTCTTAGAATGTCATTTTTATTTTGCTTTGCTTGCTGTTTGAATATAATACCAAGATCTGAAATTCTTAAATGTTAGAGAGTCTTCATATAGTTGCATAATTATTCGACTGCTCATTGATCTTCACTTATATCTTTCGGGGTAGTTTGTCGTTGCTCTAGTGCTTCACTTATATCCTTTTAGAGCACGGTGGTGGTTTTATTTTAAAGAAATAGATGAACTCTCATGCTTCACTTATATTATTTTGAGAGTCTTTAGAACAGCATGGTAGTTTGCTTTGGTTATGAAATTAGTCCTAAATATGATGGGCATCCAAGAGGGATATAATAAAAACTTTCATATGAAGTGCATTGAATACTATGAGAAGTTTGATACTTGATGATTGTTTTGAGATATGAGGATGGTAATATTAGAGTCATGCTAGTTGAGTAGTTGTGAATTTGAGAGATAATTGTGTTAAAGTTTGTGATTCCCATAGCATGCACGTATGGTGAACCGTTATGTGATGAGGTCGGAGCATGATTTATTTATTGATTGTCTTCCTTATGAGTGGCGGTCGGGGACGAGCGATGGTCTTTTCCCACCAATCTATCCCCCTAGGAGCATGCGCGTAGTACTTTGTTTTGATAACTAACAGATTTTGCAATAAGTATGTGAGTTCTTTATGACTAATGTTGAGTCCATGGATTATACGCACTCTCACCCTTCCACCATTGCTAGCCTCTCTAGTACCGCGCAACTTTCGCCGGTACCATAAACCCACCATATACCTTCCTCAAAACAGCAACCATACCTACCTATTATGGCATTTCCATAGCCATTCCGAGATATATTGCCATGCAACTTTCCACCGTTCCGCTTATTATGACACGCTCCATCATTGTCATACTGCTTTGCATGATCATGTAGTTGACATCGTATTTGTGGCAAAGCCACCGTTCATAATTCTTTCATACATGTCACCCATGCATCATTGCACATCCCGGTACATCGCCGGAGGCATTCATATAGAGTCATATCTTGTTCTAAGTATCGAGTTGTAATTCTTGAGTTGTAAGTAAATAAAAGTGTGATGATCATCATTATTAGAGCATTGTCCCAGTGAGGAAAGGATGATGGAGACTATGATTCTCCCACAAGTCGGGAGGAGACTCCGAATGAAAAAAAGAGAGGCCAAAGAAGCCCAAATAAAAAAAAAAGAAAAAAAAGAAGAGGCCATAAAAAAGAGAGAAGGCCCAAATAAAAAAATTAAATAAAAAAATGAGAGAAAAAGAGAGAAGGGACAATGCTACTATCCTTTTACCACAGTTGTGCTTCAAAGTAGCACCATGATCTTCATGATAGAGAGTCTCCTATGTTGTCACTTTCATATACTAGTGGGAATCTTTCATTATAGAACTTGGCTTGTATATTCCAATGACGGGCTTCCTCAAAATGCCCTAGGTCTTTGTGAGCAAGCAAGTTGGATGCACACCCACTAGTTTCTTTTGTTGAGCTTTCATACATTTATAGCTCTAGTGCATCCGTTGCATGGCAATCCCTACTCACTCACATTGATATCTATTGATGTACATCTCCATAACCCGTTGATACGCCTAGTTGATGTGAGACTATCTTCTCCTTTTTGTCTTCTCCACAACCACCATTCTATTCCACCTGTAGTGCTATGTCCATGGCTCACGCTCATGTATTGCGTGAAGATTGAAAAAGTTTGAGAACATCAAAAGTATGAAACAATTGCTTGGCTTGTCATCGGGGTTGTGCATGATTTAAATATTTTGTGTGGTGAAGATGGAGCATAGCCAAACTATATGATTTTGTAGGGATAGCTTTCTTTGGCCATGTTATTTTGAGAAGACATGATTCTTTAGTTAGTATGCTTGAAGTATTATTATTTTCATGTCAATATTAAACTTTTGTATTGAATCTTATGGATATGAACATTTATGCCAAAATAAAGAAGAATTACTTAGAGAAATATGTTAGGTAGCATTCCACATCAAAAATTATGTTTTTATCATTTACCTACTCGAGGGCGAGCAGGAATTAAGCTTGGGGATGCTGATACGTCTCCAACGTATCTATAATTTTTGATTGTTCCATGCTATTATATTATCAAGCTTGGATGTTTTGTATGCATTTATATGCTATTTTATATGATTTTTGGGATTAACCTATTAACCCAGAGCCCAGTGCCAGTTTCTGTTTTTTTCCTTGTTTTAGAATATCGCAGAAAAGGAAAATCAAACGGAGTCCAATTGACCTGAAACTTCACGGAACTTATTTTTGGATCAGAAGAAGCCCAGAAAACTTGGAGTGCACGTCAGGGGGTCAACGAGGAAGCCACGAGGCAGGGGGCGCGCCCACCCCCCTAGGCGCGCCCTCCACCCTTGTGGCTCCCCTGACGTACTTCTTCCGCCTATATATCTCCATATACCCTAAAACGATCGGGGAGCACAATAGATCGGGAGTTCCTCCGCCAGAAGCCTCCGTAGCCACCGAAAGCCAATCTAGACCCGTTTCGGCACCCTGCCGGAGGGGGAATCCCTCTCCGGTGGCCATCTTCATCATCCCGGTGCTCTCCATGATGAGGAGGGAGTAGTTCTCCCTTGGGGCTGAGGGTATGTACCGGTAGCTATGTGTCTGATATCTCTCTCTCGTGTTCTTGATTTGGCACGATCTTGATGTATCGCGAGCTTTGCTATTATAGTTGGATCTTATGTTTCTCCTCCCCCTCTACTCTCTTTTAATGGATTGAGTTTCCCCTTTGAAGTTATCATATCAGATTGATTCTTTAAGGATTTGAGAACACTTGATGTATGTCTTGCGTGGGATACCCGTGGTGACAATGGGGTATTCTATTGGTCCACTTGATGTATGTTTTGGTGATCAACTTGCGGGTTCCGCCCATTAACCTATGCATAGGGGTTGGCACACGTTTTCGTTGTGATTCTTCGGTAGAAGCTTTGGGGCACTCTTTGAGGTCCTATGTGTTGGTTGAATAGATGAATCTGAGATTGTGTGATGCATATCGTATAATCATACCCACGGATACTTGAGGTGACATTGGAGTATCTAGGTGACATTAGGGTTTTGGTTGATTTGTATCTTAAGGTGTTATTCTAGTATGAACTCTAGGGCTATTTGTGACACTTATAGGAATAGCCCAACGGATTGATTGGAAAGAATAACTTTGAGGTGGTTTCGTACCCTACCATAATCTCTTCGTTCGTTCTCCGCTATTAGTGACTTTGGAGTGACTCTTTGTTGCATGTTGAGGGATAGTAATGTGATCCAATTATGTTATTATTGTTAAGGGAACTTGCACTAGCGAAAGTATGAACCCTAGGCCTTGTTTCAACACATTGCAATACCGTTTATGCTCACTTTTACCACTTGTTACCTTGCTGTTTTTATATTTTCAGATTACAAAAACCATTATCTACTATCCATATACCACTTGTATCACCATCTCTTCGCCGAACTAGTGCACCTATACAATTTACCATTGTATTGGGTGTGTTGGGGACACAAGAGACTCTTTGTTTTTTGGTTGCAGGGTTGCTTTAGAGAGACCATCTTCATCCTACGCCTCCTACGGATTGATAAACCTTAGGTCATCCACTTGAGGGAAATTTGCTACTGTCTTACAAACCTCTGAACTTGGAGGCCCAACAACGTCTACAAGAAGAATGTTGTGTAGTAGACATCACCTGTCACACAGTGGGTGCGTATTTGACATATAGAATTATGTCAAAATAGTCATGAGCATAATCCATGCTAAAATGACGTCACATTAAGCAAACGCTCCTTCCCAAAAAATTAGGGTTCCTCCCTCTCCCGCCGGCGCCGCCGCTGGTCCGCCTCATATTCAATGGCCTTAGGGCCATGGAGGCATAGTGGATCTCAGCCCTTGCCGGTGGGAGGGCTCTGTTTTTACATGTGTTTTGTTAGGGTTTGTGTCCTGCTCAAAAAGGTGAGAGGCGGCGGCTCCCTGAAGATGGAATAAGGTTCTCCCTGAAGGAAATATGCCCTAGATGCAATAATAAAGTTGTATTTATATTTCCTTATATCATGATAAATGTTTATTATTCATGATAGAATTGTATTAACCAGAAACTTAGTACATGTGTGAATACATAGACAAACAAAGTGTCCTTAGTATGCCTCTACTTGACTAGCTCGTTAATCAAGGATGGTTAAGTTTCCTAGCCATGGACATATGTTGTCATTTGATGAACGGGATCACATCATTAGAGAATGGTGTGATGGACTAGACCCATCCGCTAGCTTAGCACTATGATCGTTTCGTTTATTGCTATTGCTTTCTTCATGACTTATACATGTTCCTATGACTATGAGATTATGAAACTCCCGAATACCGGAGGAACACTTAGTGTGCTATCAAACGTCACAGCGTAACTGGGTGATTATAAAGATGCTCTACAGGTGTCTCCCATGGTGTTTGTTGAGTTGCCTTAGCTCGAGATTAGGATTTGTCACTCCGATTGTCGGAGAGGTATCTCTGGACGCTCTCGGTAATGCACATCACTATAAGCTTTGTAAGCAATGTGACTAATGAGTTAGTTGCGGGGTGTTGCATTACGGAACTAATAAAGAGACTTGCCGGTAACGAGATTGAACTAGGTATGATAATACCGACGATCGAATCTCGGGCAAGTAACATACCGATGACAAAGGGAACAACGTATGTTGTTGTGCGGTTTGACCGATAAAGATCTTAGAATATGTAGGAACCAATATGAGCATCCAGGTTCCGCTATTGGTTATTGACCGGAGATGTGTCTCGGTCTTGTCTACATAGTTCTCGAACCCGTAGGGTATGCACGCTTATGGTATTATGAGTTTATGTGATTTTGATGTACCAAAGGTTGTTCGGAGTCCCGGATGTGATCACGTACATGACGAGGAGTCTTGAAATGGTCGAGACATGAAGATTGATATATTGGAAGGTTATGTTTGGACACCGAAAAGGTATCGGATTAGTTCGGGCATTTTCCGGAGTACCGGGGGGTTACCGGAACCCCCCGGGGGCTTAATGGGTCTACATGGGCTTTAGTGGAAGAGAGGAGGAGACGTCCAAGAGGTGGGGAGTGCCCCCCAAGCCCAATCTGAATTGGGAAGGGGGCCGGCCCCCTTTCCTTTCTCTCCCTCTTCCCTTCCTTCCCCCTCCTAGTTGGACTAGGAAAGGGGGGAACCTATTCCTAGTAGGAGTAGGATTCCCCCCTTGGGGCGCGCCATATGAGGCCGGCCGTCCCCCTCCTCCACTCCTTTATATACGGGGGAGGGGGCAACCCATAGACACACAAGTTGATTTCTTAGACATGTGCGGTGCCCCCCTCCATAGATTTCCACTTCGGTCATATTGTCATAGTGCTTAGGCGAAGCCCTGCCTCGGTAACTCCATCATCACCATCAACATGCCGTCGTGCTGGTGAAACTCTCCCTCGGCCTCAGCTGGATCTAGAGTTCGAGGGACGTCACCGAGCTGCACGTGTGCAGATCGCGGAGGTGCCATGCGTTCGGTACTTGATCGGTTGGATCACGAAGACGTTCGACTACATCAACCGCATTACTCAATGCTTCCGCTTTCGGTCTATGAGGGTACGTAGACACACTCTGCCCTCTCGTTGCTATGCATCTCCTAGATAGATCTTGCGTGATCATAGGAATTTTTTTAAATACTGCGTTCCCCAACAGTGGCATCCGAGCCAGGTCTATGCGTAGATGTTATATGCACGAGTTGAACACAAAGGAGTTGGGTGTGTGGGTATATACATATTGCTTGCCGCCACTAGTTGTTTCTTGATTCGGCGGTATTGTTGGATGAAGTGGCCCGGACCAACATTACATGACCGCGTTCATGAGTCCTGGTTCTACCGACGTGCTTTGCACACAGGTGGTTGGAGGGTGTCAGTTTCTCCAACTTTAGTTGAATAGGACTCAATGAACATGTTTCTTTCTAAATATCAAAAAGCAATCACTATACTGCATTGTGGTTTTTGATGCGTAGGTAAGAACGATTCTTGCTAAGCCCGTAGCAGCCACGTAAAATTTGCAACAACAAAGTAGAGGATGTCTAACTTGTTTTTGCAGGGCATGTTGTGATGTGATATGGTCAAGACATGATTATATAAATTGTTGTATGACATGACATGTTTTGTAACACAGTTATCGACAATTGGCAGGAGCCATATGGTTGTCACTTTATTGTATGTGCTACCTCTTAAGCATGCGTTGGTTTTCCCTTGAAGAGAAAAGGGTGATGCAGCAAAGTAGCGTAAGTATTTCCCTCAGTTTTTGAGAACCAAGTATCAATCCAGTAGGAGATTACATGCAAGTCCGTCATACCTGCACAAACAAACAAGAACGTCGCAACCAACGTGATAAAGGGGTTGTCAATCCCTTCACGGTCACTTACGAAAGTGCGATCTGATAGAGATAATAAGATAAATATTTTTTTGGTATTTTTATGATATAGATTGGAAAGTAAAGATTGAAAAATAAACGGCGACAGAAATAGCTAGTTGACGGGAGATTAATATGATCGAAAATAGACCCAGGGCCATAGGTTTCACTAGTGGCTTCTCTCAAGATAGCAAATTCTACGGTGGGTGAACAAATTACTATCGATCAATTGATAGAAAAGTGAACAGTTATGAGAATATCTATGCATGATCATGTATATAGGCATCACGTCCGCGACAAGTAGACCGAAACGATTATGCATCTACTACTATTACTCCACACATCGACGGCTATCCAGCATGCATCTAGAGTATTAAGTTCATAAGAACAGAGTAACGCATTAGGTAAGATGACATGATGTAGAGGGATAAACTCAAGCAATATGATATAAAACCCATCTTTTTATCCTCAATGGCAACAATACAATACATGCCTTGCTGCCCCTCCTGTCACTGGGAAAGGACTCCGCAAGATTGAACCCAAAGCTAAGCACTTCTCCCATTGCAAGAAAGATCAATCTAGTAGGCCAAACCAAACTGATAATTTGAAGAGACTTGCAATGATATTAAAGCATGCATAAAAGAATTCAGAGAAGAATCAAATATTGTTCATAAATAATCTTGATCATAAACCCACAATTCATCGGATCTCGACAAACACACCGCAAAAAGAATTACATCGAATAGATCTCCAAGAGAATCGAGGAGAACTTTGTATTGATATCCAAAGAGAGAGAAGAAGCCATCTAGCTAATAACTATGGACCCGAAGGTGTGTGGTAAACTACTCACACATCACCGGAGAGGCTATGGTGTTGATGTAGAAGCCCTCCGTGATCGATTCCAAAAATAATATAAAAAGGTATATTAAAGCCCATTAAACATCCAAAACAGATAATATAATAGCATGGAACAATAAAAAATTATAGATACGTTGGAGACGTATCAGTATGAAATTTAATCGCCATGTAATTGCTTTACTTTATCACTAAGCGGCAGCGATAGTCATAGAAGCAATAGTTAGTGAGACGACAACGATGCTTCGATGGAGATCAAGGTGTCAAGCCGGTGACGATGGTGATCATGATGGTGCTTTGGAGATGGAGATCAAAGGCACAAGATGATGATGATGGCCATATCATATCACTTATATTGATTGCATGTGATGTTTATCTTTTATGCATCTTATTTTGCTTAGTACGACGATAGCATTATGAGATGATCCCTTACTAAAATTTCAAGGTATAAGTGTTCTCCCTGAGTATGCACCATTGTGATAGTTCTTCGTGCTGAGACACCACGTGATGATCGGGTGTGATAAGCTCTACGTTCACATACAACGGGTGCAAGCCAGTTTTGCACACGCAGAATACTCGGGTTAAACTTGACGAGCCTAGCATATGCAGATATGGCCTCGGAACACCGAGACCGAAAGGTCCAGCGTGAATCATATAGTAGATATGATCAACATAGTGATGTTCAACATTGAAAGCTACTCCATCTCACGTGATGATCAGACATGGTTTAGTTGATATGGATCACGTGATCACTTAGATGATTAGAGGGATTTCTATATAAGTGGGAGTTCTTAATTAATATGATTAATTGAACTTAAATTTATCATGAACTTAGTACCGATAGTATTTGCATATCTATGTTGTAGATCAATTGCTCGCGTATAGCTTCCCCGTTTTATTTATGATATGTTCCTAGAGGAAACTATGTTGAAAGATGTTAGTAGCAATGATGCGGACTAGCTCCGTGATCTGAGGATTATCCTCATTGCTGCACAGAAGAATTATGTCCTTGATGCACCGCTAGGTGACGGACCTATTGCAGGAGCAGAAGCAGACGTTATGAACGTTCGGCAAGCTCGGTTTAGTGCGCCATGTTTTACGGCTTAGAACCGGAACATCCAAAATGTTTTGAACGCCATGGATCATATAAGATGTTCCAAGAGTTGAAATTAGTATTTCAGACTGATGCCCATGTCGAGAGGAATGACACATCTGACAGTACTTTGCCTACAAGATGGAGGAGAATAGCTCAACTAGTGAGCATGTGCTCAGATTGTCAGGGCACTACAATTTCTTGAATCAAGTGGGAGTTAATCTTCCAGATAAGATAGTGATTGACAGAGTTCTCTAGTCACTATCACCAAGTTACTGGAACTTAGTGACGAACTATAATATGCAAGGGATGACGTAAAGCGATTCCCGAGCTCTTTGCGATGCTGAAATTGGTGAAGGTAGAAATCAAGAAAAGCATCAAGTGTTGATGGTTGACAAGACCACTAGTTTCAAGTAAAAGGGCAAGGGAAAGAAATGGAACTTCAAGAAGAACGGCAAGAAAGTTTCCACTCCCATGAAGAAACCCAAAAGCTAGGCCCAAGCCTGAAACTGAGTGCTTCTACTTGAAAGGAAATGGTCACTGCAAGCGGAACTGCCCCAAATACTTGGCGGATAAGAAGGATGGAAAAGTGAACAAAAGTATATATGATATACATGTTATTGATGTGTACTTTACTAGTGTTCATAGTAGCCCCTGGGTATTTGATACTGTTTCAGTGGCTATGATTAGTAACTTGAAACATGAGTTACAAAATGAACAGAGACTAGTTCAGGGCGAGGTGATGATGTGTGTTGGAAGTAATTCCAAGGTTAATAAGATCACCATCGCACACTCCCTTTACTTTCGGGATTAGTGTTGAACCTAAAATAAATGTTATTTGGTGTTTGCGTTGACCATAATATGATTGGACCATTCTTATTGCAATACAATTATTCATTTAAGTCAAAGAATAATTGTTATTCTTTTTACATGAATAAAACCTTCTGTGGTCATACACCCAAGGTGAATGGTTTATTGAATCTCAATTGTAGTGATACAGATATTCATAATATTGACGCCAAAAGATGCAAGGTTAATAATGATAGTGCAACTCATTTGTGGCACTGCCGTTTAGGTCATATTGGTGTAAAGCGCATGAAGAAACTACATGCTGATGGGATTTTAGAATCACTTGATGCTTGCGAACCATGCCTCATGGGCAAGATGACTAAGACTCCGTTCTCCGGAACAATGGAGCGAGCAACAGACTTATTAGAAATAATACATACTGATGTATGCGATCCAATGAGTGTTGAGGCTCGTGTCGGGTATAATTATTTTCTGACCTTCACAGATGATTTTAGCAGATATGAGTATATCTACTTAATGAAACACAGGTCTGAAACATTTGAAGAGTTCAAAGAATTTCAGAGTGAAGTGGAGAATCGTCGTAACAAGAAAATAAAATTTCTACAATCTGATCGCGGAGACGAAATATTTGAGTTGCGAGTTTGGCCTTCAGTTCAAACAATGTCGAATAGTTGCGCAACTCACGCCACATGGAACACCACAGCATAATGGTGTGTCCGAACATCATAACCGTACTTTATTAGATATGGTGCGATCTATGATGTCTCTTACCGATTTACCACTATCGTTTTGTGGTTATGCATTAGAGACAGCTGCATTCACGTTAAATAGGGCACCGTCTAAAAATCTGTTGAGATGACACTATGGTTTAGCAAGAAACCTAAGTTGTCATTTGTTAAAGTTTGGGGTTGTGATGCTTATGTGAAAAGATTTCAGCCTGATAAGCTCAAAGCCAAATCGGAGAAGTGCGTCTTCATAGGATACCCAAAAGAAACTGTTGGGTACACCTTCTATCGCAAATCCGAAGGCAAGATCTTTGTTGCTAAGAGTGAATCCTTTCTAGAGAAGGAGTTTCTCTCGAAATAAGTTAGTGGGAGGAAAGTAGAACTTTATGAGGTAATTGTACCTTCTCCCGAATTGGAAAGTAGTTCATCATAGAAATCATTTCCAGTGATGCCTACACCAATTAGTGAGGAAGTTAATGATGATGATCATGAAACTTCAGATCAAGTTACTACCGAACCTCGTAGGTCAACTAGAGTACGTTCCGCACTAGAGTGGTACGGTAATCCTATTCTGGAAGTCATGTTACCAGGCCATGCCGAACCTATGAACTATGAGGAAGTGATGATGAGCCCAGATTCCGTGAAATGGCTTAAGGCCATGAAATCTGAGATGGGATCCATGTATGAGAACAAAGTATCGACTTTGATTGACTTGCCTGATGATCGGTGAGCCATTCAGAATAAATGGATTTTCAAGAGGAAGATGGACACTGATAGTAGTGTTACTATCTACAAAGCTTGAATTGTCGCAAAAAGTTTTTGAGAAGTTCAAGGTGTTGGCTACGATGATATTTTGTCACTCGTATCGATGCTTAAAAGTCTTTCCGAATCATGTTAGCAGTTGCTGCATTTTATGAAATCTGGCAAATGGATATCAAAACTACATTCCTTAATGGATTTATTTGAAAAGAGTTGTATATGATGCAACCAGAAGGTTTTGTCAATCCTAAAAGTGTTAACAGAGTGTGCAAGCTCCAGCGATCCATCTATGGAGTGGTGCAAGCATCTCGGAGTTGGAATATACGCTTTGATGAGTTTATCAAAGCATATAGTTTTATACGGACTTGCGGTGAAGGCTGTATTTACAACAAAGTGAGTGGGAGCACTACAGCCTTTCTGATAAGTATATGTGAATGACATATTGTTGATCGGAAATGATGTAGAATTTTCTGGAAAGCATAAAGGAGAATTTGAAAGGAGTTTTTCAATGAAAGAATTACCTATAAAGTTGCTTACATATTGGGCATCAAGATCTATAAAGATAGATCAAGAGGCTTGATAAGACTTTCGATGAGTACATACCTTGATAAGATTTTGAAGGAGTTCAAAATGGATCAGTCAAAGAAGGAGTTCTTGCCTAAGTTGTAAGGTGTGAAATTGAGTAATGACTCAAAACAAGACCACAACAAAAAATAGGAAGAGAATGAAAAGTCATTCCCGATGCCTCAGTCATAGGTTCTATAAAGTATGCTATGCTGTGTACCAAACTTATTGTATACCTTAGCATGATTTTGGCAAGGGAGTACAATAGTGATCTAGGAGTAGATAACTCACTACTGCAGGATGCTGCTAATGCGACACTATAGTCAGAGACCCTTCAACGAAACTGTATGCAATGCCATAATCGCAAATGGTGGTGTCAAAAAACTGTCAAACAAGGTGCAAAACGTTTGCGATGGAGGATGCATCAAACACGGTTAAGATTTTGGTTACGTGTGCGGTGCAGGGCATACAGTTCAGTTCACTTAACCATTTGCAATAAGGAGGAACAAAAGAAATGGGCAGCCAGATGAAGGTGTGAGCAATGTACAACATACGGTTCACTCGGATGAACTGTTTGTGATTAGGCAACACAAAAGAAACGGCCAACCAGATCAAAGATGTGTGCGATATAGGGCATGTGGTTCACTCGGATGAACTGTTTGCGTTGAGACACGAGAACAGAAATGGTTCAAATTAACAAGATGTGTGTGATACGAGGCAAACAGGTCTGTAATCGAAAACGTGTGCGAAGACCAATAACAACACAGACAATTACTGCTAACAAGCTGTGTGTGTTGTGAGCAAACGATTGCTGGTATATAATTGTGAGTGATTGATTAAAACATCACTGTCGATGTCAAAACCGGCGGATCTCGGGTAGGGGGTCCCGAACTGTGCGTCTAGGCCGGATGGTAACAGGAGGCAGGGAACATGATGTTTTACCCAGGTTCGGGCCCTCTTGATGGAGGTAAAACCCTACGTCCTGCTTGATTAATATTGATGATATGGGTAGTACAAGAGTAGATCTACCACGAGATCAAGGAGGCTAAACCCTAGAAGCTAGCCTATGGTATGATTGTTGTATATGGAGTTGATGTCCTACAGACTACAACCCTCCGGTTTATATAGACACCGGATAGGGTTAGGGTTACATAGAGTCGGTTACAATGGTAGGAGATCTTGAATATCCGCATCACCAAGCTTGCCTTCCACGCCAAGGAAAGTCCCATCCGGACACGGGACGAAGTCTTCAATCTTGTATCTTCATACTCCTGGAGTTCGGCTGAAGGTATAGTCTGGCTACCCGAACACCCCCTAATCCAGGACTCCCTCAGTAGCCCCTGAACCAGGCTTCAATGACGACGAGTCCGGCGCGCAAATTGTCTTCGGCATTGCAAGGCGGGTTCCTCCTCCAAGTCCTTCATAGAAGATTGTAAACACCAAGAGTAGTGTCTGGCTCTGCAAAATAAGCTTCCACATATTGCCATAGAGAGAATAATATTAACACAAATCAAATCTGCCGACGTATTCCACAGTGCGTCATCACACTACAGCCAAGTCCTTTACTCGAATCGTTTTCACCTTTCCACCTCAGCGTGTTTTGCAAGGCGGTTTCCTTTGCACGTCTTGTCAAAGCAGAGATCGTGTACCCCCCTTTTACGGGATTCTCATCAATACGGACGTGGGTAACCCAATCGTGCCCGTTAGCATGTTTTCTCGATTAAAGGCGAGTCCCAAACGGTTACGGGGAGGGCTCCTGGTATTCAACCTCTTATAAAGAGACCAGGGCCTTACTCCTTTTCTCCAATCCCAAAACAAGTTCGCCCGTCGCCTCGAGTTCCAACACCCTAGGCTCCAGATTCCGGGCGCCTCAGACCTTCGACAAAGTCCGGTTCCGACCTTCAAGGCCGATGGATGCCCTCCTCCGTCACAGAGGAGGACGTGCTAAAGTTGAGAGAGGCTAAGCTCTTGACCGCCGAAATTTCGCACAGGTTGCCTGCTCAAAGGCAGGTTATCCCCAGTCCCCAGCCCGGTGAGAGCGTAGTGTTCGTGTCTCACTTCCTTCGGGGGTTAGGCTTCCCGATGGATCCCTTTGTGAGGGGACTGCTGTTTTATTACGGGCTGGAATTTCACGACTTAGCTCTGGAGTCCATCCTCCATATCTCCTCGTTTATCGTTGTATGCGAAGCGTTCCTCCGTGTTACCCCTCACTTCGGATTATGGATCAAGACTTTCAAAGTGGAGCCGAAGATGATCAAGGGACGGCATGCAGAGTGCGGAGGCACTGTTATAAGCAAAAATGCTGATGCTCCATGGCCCGAGGGCTCTTTTCAAGAGGAGCTAGGCTTGTGGCAACGAGAGTGGTTTTATATCACCACTCCCTAGAGCACCAAGTGGGTGGCACTTCCTGCCTTTCGCTCGGGTCCCCCACCACGGCTAGCGTCATGGGTTAACAGAGGGTTAGATTGGGGTTTGCCCAAAGACGTGCCCTTGTTACAGGGCCGAATTAAGGATCTCCTGGAAGGAGACCTCAGCTTGGTCAAGGTGATGCAGGTCATGCTGATTCGCCGAATATTGCCCGGCAAACGTCGCCCCCTTCGCCTGTGGGAGTTTAATCCAGAGGGACTGCGAGCTCTCCAGAACTTTATGGGCGCAACGCCCGCGGAGATGTATAGACTGTTCTTCGGATCACAAGAGATGTGTCCAGATTTAACTGAGGACGCAAGCCTAAGCTACAATCACCCGGATACTCAAGTAAGCAACCTTGTGCCTGGACCTTCTATCCGTATAATTGTCATAAGCTTGCCCCTAAAAGAGCCGTCCTTTTAAACAGGAGTGGATAGCAAAGGCAAAGCTGATCAGGTGTCCGACTCCCCTTCCTGAAACCAGGCCGGATCCCGTGCTGGTCAGGATGTTGGAGATAATGCCTTTGGAGGGGGAGGACAAGGAAGCTATGGCCACCTCGAAGGAGGCTGCTCCGAAGGGAGGAACCGACAATTCCTCTCCTAAGGGGAAGAAGAGAGCCGCCTCTGACGACCCGGAAACCATGGCCTCGAAGCGGGGGAGAAAATCCTCGTCAGAGGGTCCGACGCCGGGGAGTCCCTCGGCCGGACTACGCCCTCAAGGGGATCAGCTCTCCAGCGAGCCGTAAGTGGAGAAAGATTTTCCTTTTGAGGGATGAGGGAAATCCTTGATTTATATCTGAGAAGATTAACCAAACCTTTACCTTGTAGCTCGGACCTCAGCCCTTCTTAGCAGAGCTCGTCTTCGGGGGATCTCCTTCTGGAGATGATGGAGAGCGGGACGCCTCCCCCTGCCGTGCCGCCTAGCGAGGTGGGCGACCCTGAGGTGTCGTCGCGGAGGGTTTCTCCGAATCCGGCAGGGGCGGAAGGTAGCTATGCGGCCCCCCGAGGTTCTCCGCGTCCAGCCTTCGAAAGAGGTCATGGGACGAGCCCGGCACCGTCTGGTGCTCGGCCGGAGGAGCTAAAGATTCAGCTGGGGCGAGCTTCTATCTCAGAGGAGCACCGCGCATTGATGGGCACGGTGATTGAAAGGATTTCATCCGCAGAGAGCGGATTGTATGAGGCCGTCAAAAGTTTACTGACGGGTTTCGAGGTACATTAGATAATGTATACTTTTGTCAGTTGCGCATGAATAAGATGCGCCCTGTGTAGATAGTAGCCCCTGAGACTGCGCGTCGTCAAGAAATGATGGCACGCGGAGGATCATAATCCCAGGTCTAAGATGTCGCCTTTGAATGTAGGCGGCAGGGTGTCCGGAATCGAGCCGAACTGACGATTTTGCCGAACTAAAGCGGCAACTGGACGTGGCAGATGCCGACATCACGCTTGTCAATAAGCGGCTTGATGAGGCCCGAGGTATGTAATTCCTTGGGCGGCATCAGGTAAGAACAGTTTTATGCCTGTGTCTTACGATGTGTGTGCTTGATGCAGATGGTGCGGCCGCCGTGGAGAGTCTTAGGGCAGAACTTGCCCGAGCTAAAGAACAAGCCAGCGAAAGTGATGCGGCCACCAGGAAAGCCCTTGAAGAGCTGAGAGCCGAACAGGCTGCTCATTGCCGAAGCAAGGAAGAGATGGCCGAAAAGTTAAAAAGCGCTACAGACCGTTGCAGACTTCTTGAAAAAGAAGACCAGGCGAAACAGACGGACTTAGAGAAGGCCGTTGCCAATGCCAAGGACGCGCGCTCTGCGATGAGAGCTGCGAAGGAGGAGCTGCATCAGGCCAAACAGATTGCGGCTGGAAAGCCCTTTATGCTGCGAAGGAAATTTTGCGATCCGAAGTTTGCTCCGTTGGACCGGATATGGAGTGTGGAGGATACCTATCTGTGCTGCTGATGCGACCGAACACTTTCGAGATCAGAAAGATCGCGAAGTGGAAAAGCTTTTCTGGTCGCAGTTTCACAATCCAGAGCGTCTACTGGCAGTGGATGATCGTTTGGCTCAATGGGCCGAACTGAATAGGTTGTCTGAACTCGCCATGAAGTACGTCATGGGTCACCTGTGGCCGGGGAGATCGGAGCCGAAGAGTTATTTCAGCTTAGTGCAGCAATTCCTTGACGCGGTGCCGCGTATAAATGCAATGAAGAGGTCAGCATGCATAGAGGGCGCTAGGATGGCTCTTGCCCGTGTTAAGACATACTGGGCAGAGATGGAGACCACCGTTGTTGCATCCCGAGATTCGGACAAAAGCCGAGTACCTTCCGAGCACTATTTTCAAGAAGTTCTTGAAGGCGCTTGTGTAATAGAGACGCAGTGCCCGAAAGATGCTATGTTATGATAGCATATGTAATTATAAAGTAATATTTTGATAAACTGTAGTGGCCTTTTTTATACTTGTGCCTCCAAGTATTGGGAACACCTCCTGCGCGGCCGTTTTAAGATATATATATATATATATATATATATATATATATATATATATATATATATATATATATATATATATATATATATATATACAAAATCTGAAAGATGACAGTCGTTGGCTTCAGCCCCCACGCACATAGTGCGGGGGGTGCTCGCAGAAGACGCATTTTCACACTTAACCCAACGTCTTGGTCCTACAAAGGAGGTGATAGCGCAGCAGGCCAGGCAACCGGACTATAATGCTTTAACACTTTCACTTAGCCATAGGAGTTTGATAGTGAGACTATTTAGGTAGCCCCTTGGTGGCAACCGCGCTCGTCCGAGTTCGGGGCGCGTATGTGCCTGACCGGGAAGCGGCCCTTCGTTAAAGCGGAGGAATCCGATAGATTCCGATAGGTCATCGAGTGGCTGACCAGTCTCACACTACATCATGACAGTCAGTTTTCAGCTTTCTCTACTGAGGTGCTCGCTCGACCGAACTGGGGCACAATCGCAGTAGTTCTCCTGGTGCTACCTTAGCCGATAGAGCGGAATGTAAGGTAGCCGAACTCAGGAGCCGGGCAACCCAACATTTGACCAAAGACATGATTCGGAGCTGATGCATATAATGCCAAAACTCGCGACGCCGAACACTCCCTAAGGTGTTCGGTCTTTATGAGTGCGGGCGAAACAACACTCTTTATTAAAAAAGCCCCTAGTGTCTAGGTACGTGCAAAAATTCTGACATGGCCACATGCCAAGACGCCAGCCTCCTCCTTGGTTATATCAGAAAAAACCAGGGGATGTGTAGCAACAAGAGACAGTAAAAAAGGTTTACGCAGGGTCTTAATCTAAAAAGAATCCTTTAGGACGGGTCCCTACTGCACGTCTGCGCCTGTGTCTCCGTTGTGCCGTATCCTGGACGGGCGCCGCACGACGTTCATCTGTAAAAGAGAGGAACTGAGTTGAAAACGGGTCGTGCCAAAAAGGTTTAAAATAAACAAAGTATAAAGTAAAATATATAAGATTGAGCTTTATTTTCTCTTATTGTATATGCGTGGAGCCCCTAGTGCGGGATTATATGGCCACTAGGCCTGCATCAATGATGATTTTGCACCGAACTCGTCTATCCGCGTTCGTGGTCTTGAATGACCTATTTCGAAGTTTTTTGGCCGGTGAGGCCATTTTGCTGTGGGGCTGTCAAAGCGGCCGCACAGTCCTCCGCTTGGGGAGGCGCACTTTAGTGCTTCCCCTTCAAAGAGATGATGCCTCGTGGACCGGGCATCTCAAGCGTAAGAGATGCATAATGCGGTATTGCGTTAAAGCGAGCGAAAGCTTCGCGTCCCAGTAGTGCTTGATAGCGACTTGAGAACGGGACGATATGGAAGGTCAGCTTTTCACGGCGGAAGTTATCGGCAGAGCCGAATACGACCTCGAGCCGGAGGAAACCCATACAATGGGTGTCCGGACCAGGTATTACCCTTTGAAAGGAGGTTTTCCTGCGGCGGATTCTTGCTGGGTTTATCCCCATGTGCTGGATTGTATCCTGATATATCAGGTTTAGTCCACTGCCGCCGTCCATAAGGACATTTGAAAACTGGAGTCCGCCAATTATTGGATTGAGTATCAAGGCAATCCAGCCTACATTCTTGATATTTCTAGAATAATCTAGCTGATCGAAGATGATCGGTTTTGACAACCAGTGGCAGGACCCTTTGGGGATGGGCCGTGTGGTGCGTACCTTTACGGGCGCCGCACGTTTTGTTATGTGAAGTGAGTTCACTATTTTTACTTCTTGTGGGAAGTTCTTTTGTTTCCTGGTGCTCTGCTTTTGGGGTTCGTCCTCGTCTTCGCTTGGTGTGTCGAGCCCCTTGTGTTCGGCATTGAGTCTGCCGGATTGTTTGAAAACCCAACAGTCTCTGTGGGTATGCTTAGCAGGCTTCCCGGGAGTACTGTGTGTCTGACATATCCTGTCCAGGATTTTATTTAGGTTGGATGGATCGTCCCTGTTATCCTGGGGGGGGGGGGGCGATTTTGCCTGATTTTGTCGTGAGCCTTTGAATCCGGCATTGACTGCCGTGCTCTTCATACTTTTGTCCTTAGTCCAGCGACGGTCCTTGTTGCGTCGCGGTTTTCCATTTCCATCTCTAGTTTCGGATGTACTTGGGTCGCTGGGGCTGCACCTTGCCAACCAGCTGTCCTCCCCTGCACAAAAGCGGGTCATGAGGCTTGTTAGTGCGGCCATTGTTCTTGGCTTTTCTTGGCCGAGGTGTCTGGCAAGCCATTCGTCTCGGACGTTATGCCTAAAAGCTGCTAAGGCTTCGGCGTCCGGACAGTCGACTATCTGATTCTTTTTAGTGAGGAATCTATTCCAGAACTGCCGAGCTGAGTCTCCGGGTTGTTGAGTTATGTGACTAAGATCGCCTGCATCCGGAGGGCGGACATAGGTCCCTTGAAAGTTTGCTCGAAAAGCATCCTCGAGCTCTTCCCAGCTTCCAATTGTGTTTTCGGGAAGGCTTTTAAGCCAATGCCGGGCTGGCCCTTTAAGCTTAAGGGGTAAATATTTTATGGCGTGAAGATCATCTCCTCTAGCCATGTGTATGTGGAGGATATAATCCTCGATCCAAACTCCAGGGTCTGTTGTTCCATCATATGCCTCTATG
This sequence comes from Triticum aestivum, assembly GCF_018294505.1. Classification (NCBI taxonomy): domain Eukaryota; kingdom Viridiplantae; phylum Streptophyta; class Magnoliopsida; order Poales; family Poaceae; genus Triticum; species Triticum aestivum. The sequence goes on along the minus strand of NC_057809.1, from coordinate 2,153,839 downwards.
TTTACGGGTTTGAATCCCTGTGGAAATTCATAGTCCAGGACCTCATCGGTGAAACATAGGGGGTGTGTGGCGCCCTTGTATTTGGGTGTGCCGGATTCTGATGATGGCTTCATAGCGTTGCTTACGAGAGCTTGCTTTCTTGGCCCATAAATGGACCTGACTGGGCCATGATGTGAATCCTTAAGTGGGTCGCATGCCGATTTAGGTGCGGCGCCGCTTGCCGCTTTATGGGGTCATCTATCCGACCGTGTGGCTATCTCATTTTTTGAATGCGAGGGCTCTAGGGCCTCTTCGTCGAATTCAGGCAGTAGCTTTCTTTTCGGATAGCTTTTAGTGCGGCGAATGTCGCCGTATTTATCTGCGGTATTGATTACTTTGCTCCATCTAATCCGGAGTGCATCTTCCGCTGTTTTTAGCTTCCGCTTCTGCTTTTTTAGGCTGCGTGCAGTTGCAACGAGCCTCTCGTGGATATTCTTCTGCTCCATAGGTTTATCCGGCGTGAGGTCGTCCGGAATGCCATTTTTGCCGGAGGAGGGATGTTCGTTTCTCTATCCGTGTTGCCCTGTTCGGACGGTTGCTCTAAGGCCTGCTCGTCGTCTACCGGCTCGTCCTGCTCTATGGCTGGGTTTTTGTCGAGGCGGGGCTTGGGTCGGCGTTTACGCCGACGCTTTGATTGCTTTTCGGGGGGTCGATCTCCCGTCCCATCCCCTTTTTCCTCGTTGTCGCTTTCTTTAGGGGTATCCACCATGTACACATCGTGAGATGAGGTGGCTGTCCAATGCCCTATGGGCGTTGGTTCGTCGGTATCTCCTGCATCGTCATCCATGCTCTTGATGTCTCCGGAGTCGAAGTTGAGCACGTCGTTTAAATTGTCGACAGTGGCTACCAAGTGGGTGGTGGGTGGGCTTTGAATTTCTTCATCGTCCGTATCCCATCCTCGCTGACCGTAGTTTGGCCAGGGCTCTCCTGATAAGGAGAGAGACTAGAGAGAGTTCAGGATATCGCCAAAAGGCGAGTGCTGAAAGATGTCTGTGGCGGTGAACTCCATTATCGGCGCCCAATCGGATTCGATCGGCAGGGGCGCGGGGGGTTCGGAGTCCGGGGAGGAGTCCGGATCCTAGGAGTCACGGGTCGTGCAGAGTGCGGGGCTAGCGTTCAGCTCGATTGCTTTGGGGATCGCAGCCCCCGAGGTGACGTTCAACCGCTCATCCTCGATTGGCGCAATAGGCTCCGAGTTAGGGGTCGAAACCGATGCGTGTGCAGCCTCCAGGACACTGTCCGGGGGCAGAGCTAGATCATGCCCCTCGAGATAGTGCGGCACGCTTGGCCGTGGCTCGAACCCGTCGAAGATCAAGTCTCCGCGGATGTCAGCCATGTAGTTTAAGCTTCCAAACCTGACTTGATGGCCAGGGGCGTAGCTTTCGATCTGCTCCAGGTGGCCGAGCGAATTGGCCCGCAGAGCGAAGCCGCCAAGGACGAAGATCTTTCCGGGGAGAAAAGTCTCACCCTGGACCGTATCGTTGTTGATGGTCAAAGGAGCCATCGGGCCTAAAGGCAACGACACAGAGGAACTCTCAATGAAAGCACCAATGTCGGTGTCAAAACCGACGGATCTCGGGTAGGGGGTCCCGAACTGTGCGTCTAGGCTGGATGGTAACAAGAGGCAGGGAACACGATGTTTTACCCAGGTTCGGGCCCTCTTGATGGAGGTAAAACCCTACGTCCTGCTTGATTAATATTGATGATATGGGTAGTACAAGAGTAGATCTACCACGAGATCAAGGAGGCTAAACCCTAGAAGCTAGCCTATGGTATGATTGTTGTATATGGAGTTGATGTCCTACGGACTACAACCCTCCGGTTTATATAGACACCGGATAGGGTTAGGGTTACATAGAGTCGGTTACAATGGTAGGAGATCTTGAATATCTGCATCGCCAAGCTTTCCTTCCACGCCAAGGAAAGTCCCATCCGGACACGGGACGAAGTCTTCAATCTTGTATCTTCATAGTCCTGGAGTTCGGCTGAAGGTATAGTCCGGCTACCCAAACACCCCCTAATCCAGGACTCCCTCAATCACCGACGGGTTCCATTGTTTAGTCCGTGTGCAATGTGATTTTCTTTGTCCGCACAACATCTACGCTCTGTCTATAGAGCATCAACATATATACTTAAATGACAGCATTGCATAACCAAATTCAGCATACAATTACACAAGTGACTACACACATAACATTTCCACACACCAAATAAAGCAATTACATGCATACTAATGTAGGAGAAAACAGGATCTAATCATCTACTTACTGTTGCGACGACGCTTGCCATTGCTCTGCTTCCGGCTGGATCCCTGGCCGTTTTGGGGAAGGAGACACTTCCTCATGTCAACGATCCACCTATACATGTCGTAGATCATGTAGTGTACGCCTCCTTGGCCGCGTACACGACGTGAGCTTTGTCGAGTTTCTCCATCCAGGCCGAGTGCCAGGCATGCTTGTCCTTGTTGCATGAATCCTTCATGTCTCTGTAGTAGGGGTCGATGATGGCCTCGGAGAGGTGAACCAGTGAGTCCTTCTCATGCTCCTTGCTTCCCCAGATCTTGTATTGGCCCTGGATGTTGACAAGATTCTGCAGGCGATACCCGAATTATCGAGTGCCTTTACATCGTTGGTGATGTCCACCATAGCGAACATGTAGTGGGTGCTGTTGACAAACCTGGCGAAATGCTCGCAAGGCCTTGTGCCCAGGCAGTAGTGGTAGACGAGGACGTGGTGGCGCACGCACATCTGGGCGACAGCAACATTGGGACGAGACCCGACATGAGCGCGGGTGTACTCGAGGTCGAACCTGACCAAGTTGTACTTCTCCGCGGCAAGCAACATCTCCATGATGTGGATGGAGTGCTCCACCCAGACCGGGTCATTGGTGTACACCACCGAGAGGTCCATGAACCTTCTGTGGGTGTCCACCACGGCACGCATGGTGAACTGCTGCTCATCGTCGGCAGCCACTCGGAGCGCCACTGGAGCCGCGTAGGATACCCTCTAAGAATTTCTCGTGGTGGGTGTGCTTCTTGCAATGGTGGGGCGTGATCGAAAAGGTTGAAGAGACACAAGGGTAGGTTAAATGGGGGCCGGCCGGCCTGTAATCGTCACGTCTTGTCACGGCGTTCATAGCAAAGGATTCCAGTGCACGCTTGACAACACCGCACCGCATGCGTGGGCTCGAAGAGGCGCCAAATGTATCGTCAGTGAGCCTGTTCCCGCGCTACCGTGTTGTTTACCGCGCAAGCTTCCTGCCCGGCTAGTTTGGCCACGCGTCGGATAGAAGAGGGACAGATCGTGGGCGTTTATTGGCAAAAAGCATTGTAAAAACGAAGTGTGTAGAATGACTTTGGTCATAAGTTTACCCTTGGGTGATGAGGTCAAAGTTACACAGAAGTGTGATGATGGACACCCAAGTGCGATAATTAATTTTGCGCTCTACAGTGCACACGATGCAAGAGACCAACCGTGTGCAATAATGTCGAAGATCGCAGTCGAGTTAGCTATATAGATCATGTGCTGTGAGATCGACAAGATAAACTGATTCGAGAATGATTAATAAAATCTAAGACCATTGCATATTAAGGTCAAACTAGTTCTAGAAATATACGAGTCTCATACGATGCCATTTCAACGATTGTACCACCAAAGCTCAAAATGTTACAAGGTTCAAATTCCAGAGTTATACGGCTCAAATTCGAATATTACAAGGTTCAAACTGATATTAGAAATGAAATTCATCTCATCAGCTGGAAACGCTCGCGCTGATCTGCTGAACATGGATATCAGAGAGGTTCAAACTAATATCACCGCTTCAAAGTTTTGCTTCGAAACCTCACAATTTTTGCAAAGGGGCCATCCACTAAGAAGTCGTGTGTGGGGTTGATACGATGACTTCCGATTACTCTGTCATCTAAAGTTCCAAAATGAAATTAAGCATTTTTGGAGCCTACTCCATTCTGTCGCAGGCGCCGGCGCTGATCAACAAACCATTCATTTTTGCAAAATAAATGTAGGGCAAATGTCGTTTCCTTCAGCACCCTTGCTCTAAGAACAAAGAACCTGGTGAATATAATCTCCGGTAAGGTCCCTCGGTAGGAGTTCAAAGTAATTTCTCAGAGATGTAGATCTAGGCATTCGACATGATTGTTATATTGTATCACATTATCCACCACTGGGCCTAATCTTATCTGCAAAAGAAGAAAACGTGTTAGTGCGTACATGCAGTTTTGAACATTACTACGGGCCTAGATATTTGGTTTGAAGGATTTGTAAAATGCACTAACATGCCATCTTTGATTTGACATGATTAACATGGGCATTTGATTACATTCTAGAAAAATGTAGCCTTCTTCACAAGAGGTTGGAGTGGATGAAAAGTTCCCTAAGAAAACTAGTATAGATGAATCCAAAGGAGAAATGCTTACTGATTGTAACCATATGGATCAAGCAACGAATATGGGGGGGGGGGACATGTATGTACTGAAATCGTCCAAAAGAACCTTCAGAAATCATAGTACATTGTCATTGTAAACTTGGAAAAAGGTGTCACAAATTGAACTCCCTTATGGTTAACATTTAACAGGAAAGGAACATCACTTCGATATATAGCTTCTCCAGGCACGGAAAGCATCTCAGGAAACCGACAACTTGCTCCAGGACGGCCCCGATAGATTCTAGTGCCAAGACCTTCACTGTGCGTAGTTTCGGGGTCAAGCTTGTCGAATCATTTTCTGAATGACAGACGAACAAACATCTTCAAAATTAGAAATAATGTTAATTTGTGGAAGGAGAGTTAGAAGGCGGCTGTTGTACCTGAACGGGTGTGGATCCAATAACAAGTTCGGAGCATTTGTCAGACGGTTAGCCCACCACTGTCAATTTCGGTGCAGAAATGACATTGAGTCTTGTTGGACCTTCTTGATCAACTACAAGTAATCTCTCAAGTGCATGTGTGTCCTAGATGACCATACCATGATACACATCTTGTGATGTCTTCCTGCCACACCAGCAATACACATAAATAGTCCGGAGAGTCATGGAGGTGATGTGGAAGGTACTCAACCCATTGATCGCCTGAAGACGAAGGTACTCGAGTGCAGTACAGCCATGGAGCAGGCGCTCCATGTCACCCTTTGAGAGGCAGATGGCAATGAGCTCGAGGTGCTTCAGTCGTGGTAGAATAAGAGCAGGCACGTCATTAAGGGGCGGGAAATGGCAGTTCCTGAACTTGGCGATACGCAGCGTGGGTGCGAGGCGGAGTGCGGACATTGGCAGTGACCGCATATGCCCATCATCAGAAGTGAGCTCCTTGAGCTGATCTAGGGCTTGGGATCGGAACCAATCGTCAAGCTTGGCTCGGTCCTTGCCGTTGGAACGGAACTTGCCCATTCTAAGGCCTTTGGTTGGGCCAAGGTGACGGCCGAGGATATTGGAGAACGCATCCAAGCTTTTGCGATAGCCATGGCAGAGCTCGTTGGTGTCGATGAGGTCGAGAGGGTTGGAGTTCCATAGGGGGCGCCACCGCCAGGAAAGGACGGTTGTACGTGCCCCATATTTGATTGGGAGGAGGGAGATGATGACTCTCAACATATCATCGGGGAGGCTGCCGATTAAGTCTAGGCCTGCTGGAGTCACTTGCAGTTCTAGCTCGCCCCGCCTCCGCTTGTTGGCAGCCCCATTCTCCACCTCCGGACTCTCCTTGTCAGCGGCGCTTTTTGATAGAAATGGGAGTACAGGGAATATTTAGTTAAAACAGGGCAATAGAAAAGTGTATTGGTAACTACAAGTTATTAGGTAGGCATATAGTAAGAAAAGAGAATAACAATTGGTTGCTTAAATACTACACAATTCATTTGACATTGCGTGGTAAGTTAACATATGCAGATAGTTGAAAATAAAACTTACTTCGAACAAAGTCTGGACGGATGATTTTGTCGGGGAAGTTAGCATATATCTCATGACCAGGCCCTTTTATGTGCAGTGCAATTTTAGTGCCAGCTTTCAGTACATAAAACTTTGTAATTTCATTCCAAAAGCCAGTGCCAAAATAGGAGTCACCACGTTCATCAAGTCTTACAGTAGCAACGATTGTAAATCCATGGTTTGTGTGCAGTATGACATTCGTGGAGCCTTGATGTGTGTAAAGGGAAAAATTGTGCACTACATATTCTGTTGCATAGCAAGGGATGTTCTGCAGAAAATGGTAGGATTGTCAAAGAAAATATGGTAATATGCAAATATGGCCCCAAATTGAAAGAACTGTACAACAGTTGAAATCAAAGGACAAAAATCTATAATTAAACAGATAGGGTAAACATGATGTCATGGAAAAATGAGAGTAATCGAAAGAACAATACATCATTAATTTGCCTAATATAGAAAGAAGAGGGGAAAATCCACTTTGACGTATATGGTGCATGTGGCACCTTTTATCCAAATGTAGCAATATTTAGAATATATTCAGGAAAGTAGGCCATGCCAATCAATGTAGGGTGAGATTGAACATACCGCGCGCGTGCTCAAGTTATCTGGTACGGAGAGATGGAATCTCCGGCTGCGGTCGCAAAGTCCTGAAGTGTCGGCGCACTGTACATTCTATGAATGAAAGAAAACCCTCAAATCAGCTTGAATATAAATGAATTCACGACAATTTCCGCCAGGTGATTAAAGGAGGCAGATGAACTGGGATAAGAGATGAGATAATATCTCGTTAAACTAGTTACCTTATCGTCTATGAAAAAGAACCCTCAGTACGGCAGATTCCCCAACCGAGCGGAGCTGGGTCGACCGCGAGCAGCGTCGAGAAAGTCGATGGCGATAGGCGGCGGCAAGCGGAAGTGGCGAAATGCGGTGGGCTTTGCCGGTAGCCCGGCGACGGCGACAGGCGTCGAGATAAGTGTTTACCACCGCGATAGGCGGTGCCATGGCGCGGAGGAGCTTGTGCAGGTGTGAATGGGGAACGTACCGGAGGGGCCGAGGGGGTGGCGGGCGGGGTGAGAGTTTTTGTGACGTGGGGATGGTGAGGGTTTTCTTTTTTCTTTTTTGAATTGGGTGGTGAGGGTTTTCTGTCCCACAAAGAATTTTGGGGGCGATGTTTTGCTAGAGCGAACCATGTGTGATTGACGCAGCAGGCAAAATGAAAGTCATTGCACATGGTTCCAATTTTGAGAACCGTGTGTGATTGACGTACTACCTCCGTCCTGGTTTATTGGTCCCCCGTTGTTATTTTTACCAAAATTTGGCGAAATATTTAACATACACAGACATAGATAATAAGTGTACCCGTAGATAAGTGATTTTGTAATGATTGTAACAGTGGCAACTGTAAAGTAAGTAAGCAAAGATCAATATATGAAAAGCTCGTAGGCATTGGATCAGTGATGGATAATTATGTCGAATGCGATTCCTCATGCAACAGTTATAACATAGGGTGACACAGAACTAGCTCTAGTTCATCAATGTAATATAGGCATGTATTCCGAATATAGTCATACGTGGTTATGAAAAAGAACTTGCATGACATCTTTTGTCCTACCCTCCCGTGGCAGCGGGTCCTATTGGAAACTAAGGGATATTAAGGCCTCCTTTTAATAGAGTACCGGACCAAAGCATTAACACTTAGTGAATACATGAACTCCTCAAACTACGGTCATCACCGGGAGTGGTCCCGATTATTGTCACTTCGGGGTTACCAGATCATAACACATAGTAGGTGACTATTGACTTACAAAATAGGACCAAGAACTTACATATATTCATGGAAACATAATAGGTTCAGATCTGAAATCATGGCACTCGGGCCCTAGTGATAAGCATTAAGCATAGCAAAGTCATAGAAATATCAATCTCAGAACATAATGGATACTAGGGATCAAACCCTAACAAAGCTAACTTGATTACATGATAAATCTTATCCAACCCATCACCGTCCAGCAAGCCTACGATGGAATTACTCACGCACGGCGATGAGCATCATGAAATTGGTGATGGAGGAAGCTTGATGATGACGATGGCGATGGATTCCCCTCTCCGGAGCCTCGAACGGACTCCAGATCAGCCCTCCCGAGAGAGATTAGGGCTTGGCGGCGGCTCCGTATCGTAAAACGCAATGAATCATTCTCTCTGATTTTTTTCTCCCCGAACATGAATATATAGAGTTGGAGTTGAGGTCGGTGGAGCATCAGGGGGCCCACGAGACACGGAGGTGTGCCCCAGGGGGGTGGGCGCGCCCCCAGCCTCGTGGACAGGGTGTGGGCCCACTGACGTTGATTCTTTCGCCAGTATTTTTATATATTTAAAAAATATTCTTTGTGAAGTTTCAGGTCATTCCGAGAACTTTTATTTCTGACAGACGCGAAACCTTCCATGACAGGGTAGAAGAACTCATCGTCACCGGATATTGGCCAAGGGCGGCCTGCCCTGGTCATCCATCGCCATAGGACTTTTTTAAGCAAGAGATCGATGGACTTATTTTATTTTATTTTGCATGGGAGATCGATGGACTTCTTTTTGTGCGGGGAAGATCAATGGACTTGAAGAGAGGAGCAGGAGCCGTGTGAGGACTGAGTACTTTGGTACAGTATGGCCCACCTGCAGATGTATTCACCTCTGTATTCTAAAATGTATATGTGACGAAGAGTTAATTGACACAGATCTCAAGCTAAGCTGTACCACTCAGATTTCCGGAGCGTCTGCGCTTGGGAGTCATTTCATTGCTCTCCCAACAATTGCTAGTAAAGCTTCAAATGCAATTTACCAAACCAAAATACTCAGCAACAACTGCTGCAGTGTATTACTCTCATTGCATAACTGGCTTCCGCACATAGGCATTATTTTCAGGGAACAATCTTGGACATATAACCATTGTCTAGGCAAGAAAATTAAGGAGCAGGTAAAGGAGGGGGAGGGGATGTCGTCATGGCACCTAGCATGTCTTGTAAAGACGAGGATGTGTTACACATGCTCTTGCAGTCATCCATAGTGGGGTAGAAGACGTCAGTTACCAAACAATGGAAGCAACCAGCACGGTTCATACAATCCTCAGGAGCTACTTCAACGCATAGCCCATTTGGTAGATCGATCTTCTTGCTGTCTGTGTCAGCCATGATTCGGCCTGTATATTATGGAATAATAACAAACGAACAACCATGGTTATGCAATATTTTAGAGTAGTATATATATATATATATATATATATATATATATATATATATATATATATATATATATATATATCCGGTCGTGTGAATATATATATCCGGTTGCTTTGTATCCGGTTGTGTTGTTTATACAAGGCAAAATAGAAAGGCCTTCGATAGCTATACTACGTACATACTTTCAGCCAGGATGAGAATGAAGAAAAATTAAGCGTTGTGAAGAAACAGAAATATTGGTGTGCTAGCTGCCTTACATTGAGCAACAGTAGCAGAGCATACGAGATGTAGACACACTAGTGCTGCTAGTGCAAGGATGCGAATCGTGTACTTGTCCATGCCCAACCAGATACAACACTAGCTACGCAGGCACTCAGATCACTTTGGTTGTCGATGAGAAATGTTTGGTTACCAATCAGCACATGAGTCGATCGTATATATTGAGAGAAGAGAGAGCCGGTCATCTTATCCCGTGTAAACATCAAGCGATAAAATTGGATTTATTTAATATCATCCCATAATATGAACCCTCATTAAAAGCATAAATCAAGTCAGACTAATTTTCTTCCTTTTTAGACAAGTTCCCAAATTTGGTCGGACTTACCTCCTATGTCTATATTTGTATATTTCAGAATTGTAATTAATTCTCCAATAGTCATGGTTAGAGGAAAGGGCTGGTTCCTCCACCTCGGCTGTTCAGGTGCCGGGAAAGGTGAGGAGGTTCCTTTGGCATCTTTTTAAAAAAAAAGGAGGATGCACCTCGGGCCTCAGTATCTGAGCGATGTGTGCAGTTATATTATTAATTATTTATAAAGACCTTATAAAATAGTAGATCTGTTTGAAGCCACCATTTTGGCAACCCCTGTTGCTACTCTTATCCCCTTGATGAAGGGGTGCCAAATGTCCGAGTCTCATACCAAACAGACATCGCACCAAGCCTAACATCTAAAGCCGGATGCCCCAGCCTGGGCACATATCCGGACTGGGTCACACACCGGTTCAACACACTCACTGTGCGCACCACATGCGCACACTGCAAGGCCCGTCACCAGCGTCTTCCATCGATCCATCTTCAGAGCAGAAACCAACGCACCAACCGTGCCAAGCTTCTCTGCCATCGACGCCACCACGATCCTAGGCAGCGTCACCCTCCCGCGTGAGTCCATCGTCGCACATCACATGCCTAATCTCCAGGACGCCATGCCACCGAGATCCGTCGCCATCAATGTGTAGGATGAAGCATCGCTCCACCAAAGATGTCGTCCACTGGTCCCTCGAGCCCGTGTACACCACCAAGAATGACGCCCCCAAGGGTGAAACGACACAAGCACGCCGCCGTCTTCCGATCTACTGATCTAGGGTTTCCCTCAAAGATAGCAGATAGTGGTCTAGAACTTCTTCACGGCGATGCCTTCAAGAAGGGAATGGAACCATAGAGCACCTCCATCGCCGGCCTTGGCATCTATCCAAGAGCAGTTTTTCACCAAGATCTGTTCGAAGAACTCCATCCAGCTTCTTGTGCACGGATCGCCGCCTTCTCTGCCGGAGACTAGACCAAAAGGATCCAACCGCCGCTGCCTGACCGGTCGCAGCACCTCCAAGGTGCCAAAGCAGTTAGCTTTGTCAGGCCCACCACGCCAGCCTGCCGCCGCTCACCAGACCTAGCGGCCCGCCAAAGCCCATCTGGGCCCGACGAGATTCGAGATTCCGGCCGCCGCCACAAGGGCGCCTCCCCTGCATGTGTTAATTTGTGGGTGCATATTTTCTAATGATTTGAAGATTCCTCACCATGTATGTCACACAGTGGGTGCATATTTGACATATAGAATTATGTCAAAATAGTCATGAGCATAATCCATGCTAAAACAACGTCCCATTAAGCAAGCGCTCCTTCCCAAAAAATTAGGGTTCCTCCCTCTCCCGCCGGTGCCGCCGCTGGTCCGCCTCATCTTCGATGGCCTTAGGGCCATGTAGGCATAGTGGATCTCGGCCCTTGGCGGTGGGAGGGCTCTGTTTTTACATGTGTTTTGTTAGGGTTTGTGTCCTTCTCAGAAAGGCGAGAGGCGGCGGCTCCCTGAAGATGGAATAAGGTTCTCCCTAAAGGAAATATGCCCTAGAGGCAATAATAAAGTTGTTATTTATATTTCCTTATATCATGATAAATGTTTATTATTCATGCTAGAATTGTATTAACCGGAAACTTAGTACATGTGTGAATACATAGACAAACAAAGTGTCCTTAGTATGCCTCTACTTGACTAGCTCGTTAATCAAAGATGGTTAAGTTTCCTAGCCATGTACATATGTTGTCATTTGATGAACATGATCACATCATTAGGGAATGGTGTGATGGACTAGACCCATCCGCTAGCTTAGCATTATGATCGTTTAGTTTATTGCTATTGCTTTCTTCATGACTTATACATGTTCCTATGACTATGAGATTACGCAACTCCCGAATACCGGAGGAACACTTAGTGTGCTATCAAATATCACAGCGCAACTGGGTGATTATAAAGATGTTCTACAGGTGTCTCCGATGGTGTTTGTTGAGTTGCCTTAGATCGAGATTAGGATTTGTCACTCTGATTGTCGGAGAGGTATCTCTGGGCGCTCTCGGTAATGCACATCACTATAAGCCTTGCAAGCAATGTGACTAATGCGTTAGTTGCGGGATGTTGCATTATGGAACTAATAAAGAGACTTGTCGGTAACGATATTGAACTAGGTATGATGATACCGACGATCGAATCTCGGGCAAGTAACATACCGATGACAAAGGGAACAACGTATGTTTTTGTGCGGTTTGACCGATAAAGATCTTCATAGAATATGTAGGAACCAATATGAGCATCTAGGTTCCGCTATTGGTTATTGACCGGAGATGAGTCTCAGTCTTGTCTACATAGTTCTCGAACCCGTAGGGTCCGCATGCTTAACGTTCAATGACGATTGGTATTACGAGTTTATCTGATTTTGATGTACCGAAGGTTGTTCGGAGTCCCGGATGTGATCACGGACATGACGAGGAGTCTCGAAATGGCCGAGACATGAAGATTGATATATTGGAAGGTTATGTTTGGACACCAAAAAGGTTTCAGATTAGTTCGGGCATTTTCCGGAGTACTGGGGGTTACCGGAACCCCTCGGGGGCTTAATGGGCCTACATGGGCTTTAGTGGAAGAGAGGAGGAGACGTCCAAGAGGTGGGGCGCGCCCCCAAGTCCTATCCGAATTGGGAAGGGGGCCGACCCCCCTTTCCTTTCTCTCCCACTTCCCTTCCTCCCCCCTCCTAGTTGGACTAGGAAAGGGGGGAAGCTATTCCTAGTAGGAGTAGGATTCCCCCCTTGGGGCGTGCAATAGGAGGCCGGCCGGCCCCCTCCTCCACTCCTTTATATACGGGGGAGGGGGGCACCCCATAGACACACAAGTTGATTTCTTAGCCATGTGCGGTGCCCTCCTCCATAGATTTCCACTGCGGTCATATTGTCATAGTGCTTAGGCGAAGCCCTGCCTCGGTAACTCCATCATCACTGTCAACACGCCATCATGCTGAAGAAACTCTCCCTCGGCCTCAGCTGGATCTAGAGTTCGAGGGATGTCATCGAGCTGCACGTGTGCAGATCGCGGAGGTGCCGTGCGTTCGGTACTTGATCGGTTGGATCGCGAAGACGTTCGACTACATCAACCGCGTTACTTAATGCTTCCGCTTTCGGTCTATGAGGGTACGTAGACACACTCTGTCCTCTCGTTGCTATGCATCTCCTAGATAGATCTTACGTAACCGTAGACTTTTTTTTAAATACTGCGTTCCCCAACAGTGGCATTCGAGCCAGGTCTATGCGTAGATGTTATATGCACGAGTAGAACACAAAGGAGTTGTGGGTGTGGGTATATACATATTGCTTGCCGTCACTAGTTGTTCCTTGATTCGGCAGTATTGTTGGATGAAGCGGCCCGGACCGACATTACATGGCAGCGTTCATGAGTCCTGGTTCTACCGACGTGCTTTGCACACAGGTGGCTAGAGGGTGTCAGTTTCTCCAACTTTAGTTGAATCAAATTCAATGAACATGTTTCTTTCTAAATATCAAAAAGCAATCACTATACCGCATTGTGGTTTTTGATGCGTAGGTAAGAACGATTCTTGCTAAGCCCGTAGCAGCCACCAAAAATTTGCAACAACAAAGTAGAGGATGTCTAATTTGTTTTTGTAGGGCATGTTGTGATGTGATATGGTCAAGACGTGATTATATAAATTGTTGTATGATATGACATGTTTTGTAACACAGTTATCGGCAATTGGCAGGAGCCATATGGTTGTCACTTTATTGTATGTGCTACCTCTTAAGCATGCGTTGGTTTTCCCTTGAAGAGGAAAGGGTGATGCAGCAAAGTAGCGTACGTATTTCCCTTAGTTTTTGAGAACAAAGTATCAATCCAGTAGGAGATTACATGCAAGTCCCTCGTACCTACACAAACAAACAAGAACCCTCACAACCAACGCGATAAAGGGGTTGTCAATCCCTTCATGGTCACTTACGAAAGTGAGATCTGATAGAGATAATAAGATAAATATTTTTTGGTATTTTTATGATATAGATTGGAAAGTAGAGATTGCAAAATAAACGGTGACAGAAATAGCTAGTTGACGGGAGATTAATATGATGGAAAATAGGCCCGGGGACATAGGTTTCACTAGTGGCTTCTCTCAAGATAGCAAATTCTACGGTGGGTGAACAAATTACTGTCGAGCAATTGATAGAAAAGCGAACAGTTATGAGAATATCTAGGCATGATCATGTATATAGGTATCACGTCCGCGACAAGTAGACCGAAACGATTATGCATCTACTACTATTACTCCACACAATGACCGCTATCCAGCATGCATCTAGAGTATTAAGTTCATAAGAACAGAGTAACACATTAGGCAAGATGACATGATGTAGAGGGATAAACTCAAGCAATATGATATAAACGCCATCTTTTTATCCTCGATGGCAACAATACAATACATGTCTTTCTATCCCTGCTGTCACTGGGAAAAGACACTGCAAGATTGAACCCAAAGCTAAGCACTTCTCCCATTGCAAGAAAGACCAATCTAGTAGGCCAAACCAAACTGATAACTCGAAGAGACTTGCAAAGATACTAAATCATGCATAAAAGAATTCAGAGAAGAATCAAATATTGTTCATAGATAATCTTGATAATAAACCCACAATTCATTGGATCTCGACAAACACACCGTAAAAAGAATTACATCAAATAGATCTCCAAGAGAATCGAGGAGAACTTTGTATTGAGATCCAAAGAGAGAGAAGAAGCCATCTAGCTAATAACTATGGACCCGAAGGTCTGTGGTAAACTACTCACACATCATCGGAGAGGCTATGGTGTTGATGTAGAAGCCCTCCATGATCGATTCCCCCTCCAGCGGAGCGCCGGAAAAGGCCCCAAGATGGGATCTCATGGGTACAGAAGGTTGCAGCGGTGGAAATTGGGTTTCGTGGTGCTCCTGGATGTTTTCGGGGTATATGGATATATATAGGAGGAAGAAATAGGCCGGTGGAGCTGCGAGGGGCCCACGAGGGTGGGGGTGCGCTCTCCTGCCTCATGGCCTCCTCGCTTCTTTCTTGACGTCCACTCCAAGTCCCCTGGATCACGTTTGTTCCAAAAATAACTCCCCCGAAGGTTTCATTCCATTTGGATTCCGTTTGGTATTCCTTTTATGCAAAACACTGAAATATGCAAAAAACAGCAATTTGCACTGGCCCTTTGGTTAGTAGGTTAGTCCCAAAAATAATTTAAAAAGGTATATTAAAGCCCATTAAACATCCAAAACAGATAATATAATAGCATGGAACAATAAAAAATTATAGATACGTTGGAGACGTATCAGTATGAAATACAATCGCCATGTAATTGCTTTACTTTATCACTAAGCGGAAGCGATAGTTGATACGTCTCCAACGTATCTATAATTTTTGATTGCTCCATGCTATATTATCTACTGTTTTGGATGTTTATGGGCTTTATCATACACTTTTATATCATTTTTTTGGGACTAACCTATTAACCCAGAGCCCAGTGCCAGTTTCTGTTTTTACCTTGTTTTAGAATATCGTAGAAAAGGAAAACCAAACGGAGTCCAATTGACCTGAAACCTCAAGGAACTTATTTTTGGATCAGAAGAAGCCCAGAAGACTTGGAGTGCACTTCAGGGGATCTACGAGGAAGCCACGAGGCAGGGGGGCGCGCCCTCCACCCTCGTGGGCCCCTCGTGGCCCCCCTGACGTACTTCTTCCGCCTATATATCTCCATATACCCTTAAAACATCCAGGAGCACAATAGATCGGGAGTTCCGCCGCCAGAAGCCTCTGTAGCTACCGAAAGCCAATCTAGACCCGTTCCGGCACCCTGCCGGTGGGGGCAATCCCTCTCCGGTGGCCATCTTCATCATCCCGGTGCTCCCCATGACAAGGAGGGAGTAGTTCTCCCTCGGGGCTGAGGGTATGTACCAGTAGCTATGTGTTTGATCTCTCTCTCTCTCTCGTGTTCTTGATTTGGCACGATCTTGATGTATCACGAGCTTTGCTATTATAGTTGGATCTTATGTTTCTTCTCCCCCTCTACTCTCTTGTAATGGATTGAGTTTCCCCTTTTGAAGTTATCTTATCGGATTGAGTCTTTAAAGATTTGAGAACACTTGATGTATGTATTGCCGTGCATATCTGTGGTGACAATAAGATATCACGTGATTCACTTGATGTATATTTTGGTGATCAACTTGCGGGTTCCGCCCATGAACCTATGCATAGGGGTTGGCACACGTTTTCGTCATGATTCTCTGCTAGAAACTTTGGGGCACTCTTTGAGGTTCTATGTGTTGGTTGAATAGATGAATCTGAGATTGTGTGATGCATATCGTATAATCATACCCACAGATACTTGAGGTGACATTGGAGTATCTAGGTGAAATTAGGGTTTTGGTTGATGTGTGTCTTAAGGTGTTATTCTAGTACGAACTCTAGGGCTGTTTTGACACTTATAGGAATAGACCAACAAATTGATTGGAAAGAATAACTTTGAGGTGGTTCCATACCCTACCATAATCTCTTCGTTTGTTCTCCGCTATTAGTGACTTTGGAGTGACTCTTTGTTGCATGTTGAGGGATAGTTATGTGATCCAATTATGTTAGTATTGTTGAGGGAACTTGCACTAGCGAAAGTATGAACCCTAGGCCTTGTTTCAACGCATTGCAATACCATTTACGCTCACTTTTATCATTAGTTACCTTGATGTTTTTATAATTTCAGATTACGAATACCCATATCTACTATCCATATACCACTTGTATCACCATCTCTTCGCCGAACTAGTGCACCTATACAATTTACCATTGTATTGGGTGTGTTGGGGACACAAGAGACTCTTTGTTATTTGGTTGCAGGGTTTCTTGAGAGAGACCATCTTCATCCTACGCCTCCCACGGATTGATAAACCTTAGGTCATCCACTTGAGGGAAATTTGCTACTGTCCTACAAACCTCTGCACTTGGAGGCCCAACAATGTCTACAAGAAGAAGGTTGTGTAGTAGACATCAAGCTCTTTTCTGGCGCCGTTGCCGCGGAGGTGAGTGCTTGAAGGTATATCTTTAGATCTTGCAATCGAGTCTTTTAGTTTCTTGTTTTATCACTAGTTTAGTTTATAAAAGAAAATTACAAAAAATGGAATTAAGGGTACCTCATATGCTTCATCTTTTTAATATCTATCATGAAAATAAGGATTCCGATAATGTTGCTCAAGTGCTAGAGGAAGAATGCATTAGAATGTTTGGCACTAAATCTTTGAATGATGAGCATGATTGCAATGTTGTTAGTATGAATTCCTTGAATATCTATGATGCTAATGATATGCAAAGCCACAATCTTTGGGAAGCTATGTTTGATAAAGATGATAATTTTTTGTTCTCCAAGCTTTGATGAGCAAATTTACTATGATGAAAGCATGCCTCCTATCTATGATGATTATTGTGATGACACGTATGCTTTAAAGAATAATGATAACCATGAAACTTGTCATCTTGATCTTAATTTTCAATCACATGATAGTTATTTTGTTGAGTTTGCTCCCACTATTATTCATGAGAAGAAATTTGCTTATGTGGAGAGTAATAAAAATTCTATGCTTGTACATCATGAAAAGAATGCTTTAGGTGCTGGTTATATTGTTCAATTCATTCATGATGCTACTGAAAATTATTATGAGGGAGGAACATATGCTTGTAGGAATTGCAATAATATCAAGTTTCCTCTCTATGTGCTTAAAGTTTTGAAGTTATGCTTGTCTTACCCTCCTACGCTAGTTGATTATTCTTCCCACAAGTTTTTTTGCTCACAAAATCCCTATGCATAGGAAGTGGGTTAGACTTAAATGTTCTAGTCATATTCTTCATGATGCTCTCTTTATGTTACAATTCTTATCTTTTATGTGAGCATCATCGAAATCATCATGCCTAGCTAGGGGCGTTAAACGATAGCGCTTGTTGGGAGGCAACCCAATTTTATTTTAGTTCCTGTTTAGCAATAAATAATTCATATAGCCTCTGTTTAGATGTGCTTTTATGCTTTTAATTAGTGTTTGTTCCAAGTAGAACCTTTGGGAAGACTTGGGGAAAGTCTTGTTGATCATGCTGTAAAAAACAGAAACTTTAGCGCTCACGAGAATTGCTGCCGTTTTTATTTGGAGAGTGATATTTAGTTAATTATTTTTGCAGATTATTAATATATAAATTACTCAGGTCCAGAAATTTATTTGAGAATTTTATGAGTTCCAGAAGTATACGTTTGATCCAGATTACTACAGACTGTTCTGTTTTTGACAGATTCTGTTTTTCATGCGTTGTTTACTTGAACCTATGGCTAGTAAAATAGTTTATAAACCATAAATAAGTTGGAACACAGTAGGTTTAACACCAATATAAATAAAGAATTAGTTCATTACAGTACCTTGAAGTGGTGATTTATTTTTTTATACTAACAGAGCTTACGAGTTTTCTGTTAAGTTTTGTGTTGTGAAGTTTTCAAGTTTTGGGTAAGGATTCGATGGACTATGGAATAAGGAGTGGCAAGATCCTAAGCTTGGGGATGCCCAAGGCACCCTAAGGTAATATTCAAGGATAGCCAAGAGCCCAAGCTTGGGGATGCCCCGGAAGGCATCCCCTCTTTCGTCTTCATTCATCGGTAACTTTACTTGGAGCTATATTTTTATACACCACATGATATGTGTTTTGCTTGGAGCGTCAATTTATTTTGTTAAGAATTTATTTCTTTTATTTAGAACAATGTTCTGCATCTTTTATTTTAATAAAAGTGGCATTGATAGCCTTTACTATGCCTATTTTAGAAGTCCACATGTTGCTGTTTGAAAACAGAAAGTTTACCGCTGTTGCAATAATTCCCTAGAAAAGTCAGAATGTGATAAAATGTAGAAACCTTTTGCATATTAAGCTCTGATAAATTTACTAGTGGGAATTTTCTTTCATAATTTTTGGAGTTAGGGAAGTATGGATGTTGCTGCATTCTTTACAGACTGTCCTGTTTAGGCAGATTGCTGTTATGTTTGCATTGTTTGCATATGTTTTCTTCTTTAATGATTCTATTTGAGGATAGGACTATTAAATATGCAGAGACATTTAGTATGCAATGTTGAATAATAATTTTAGTGATTTGCTACATTAGAGTATGATAAGGTTTTTGCAATGGTTTATACTAACTTATCTCACGAGTCCTTGTTGAGTTTTGTGTGGATGAAGCTTTTGAGATTTAGGGAGACCGTGATATGAGAGGAATTAAGGAGACACAAAAGCTCAAGCTTGGGGATGCCCAAGGCATCCCAAGATAATATTTCAAGAAGTCTCAAGCGTCTAAACTTGGGGATGCCCCGGTTGGCATCCCACCTTTCTTCTTCAACAACTATCGGTTAGTTTCGGTTGATCCTAAGTTTTTGCTTCTTCACATGATGTTTGCCATTCTTAGAATGTCATTTTATTTTGTTTTTCTTGCTGTTTTAATAAAATACCAAGATCTGAAATTATTAAATGTTAGAGAGTCTTCACATAGTTGCATAATTATTCGACTACTCATTGATCTTCACTTATATCTTTTGGAGTAGCTTGTCATTTGCTCTAGTGCTTCACTTATATATTTTAGATCATGGTGGTAGTTTTATTTTGAAGAAATAGATGAACTCTCATGCTTCACTTAGATTATTTTGAGAGTCTTAAATAGCATGGTAATTTGCTTAAAATCCTAATATGCTAGGTATTCAAGAATAATAAAATTCTCTTATGAGTGTGTTGAATACTATGAGAAGTTTGATACTTAATAATTGTTTTGAGATATGGAGATGGTGATATTAGAGTCATGCTAGTTGAGTGGTTATGAATTTTAGAAATACTTGTGTTGAAGTTTGTGATTCCCGTAGCATGCACGTATGGTGAACCGTTATGTGATGAAGTCGGAGCATGATTTATTTATTGATTGTCCTCCTTATGAGTGGCGGCCGGGGACGAGCGATGGTCTTTTCCTACCAATCTATCCCCCTAGGAGGATGCGCGTAGTACTTTGTTTCGATAACTAATAGATTTTTGCAATAAGTATGTGAGTTCTTTATGACTAATGTTGAGTCCATGGATTATACACACTCTCACCCTTCCACCATTGCTAGCGTCTCTAGTACCGCGCAACTTTCACCGGTACCATAAACCCACCATATATCTTCCTCAAAACAGCCTCCATACCTACCTATTATGGCATTTCCATAGCCATTCCGAGATATATTGCCATGCAACTTTCCACCGTTCCGTTATTATGACACGCTCCACCATTGTCATATTGCTTGCATGATCATGTAGTTGACATTGTATTTGTGGCAAAGACACCATTCATAAAAATTTCATACTTGTCACTCATGAGTCATTGCACATGCCGGTACACCGCCGGAGCCATTCATATAGAGTCATATCTTGTTCTAAGTATCGAGTTGTAATTCTTGAGTTGTAAGTAAATAAAAGTGTGATGATCATCATTATTAGAGAATTGTCCCAGTGAGGAAAGGATGATGGAGACTATGATTCCCCCACAAGTCGGGATGAGACTCCGGACGAAAAAAAGAGAGGCCAAACAAGGCCAAATAAAAAAAAGAGTCCATAAAAAAAGGAGAAGGCCCAAATATAAAATACATAAAAAAATAAAAAAATGAGAGAAAAAGAGAGAAGGTGCAATGCTACTATCCTTTTACCATACTTGTGCTTCAAAATGGCACCATGATCTTCATGATAGAGAGTCTCCTATGTTGTCACTTTCATATACTAGTGGGAATTTTACATTATAGAACTTGGTTTGTATATTCCAATGATGGGCTTCCTCAAAATGCCCTAGGTCTTCATGAGCAAGCGAGTTGGATGCACACTCACTTAGTTTCTTTTGTTGAGCTTTCATATACTTATAGCTCTTGTGCATCCGTTACATGGCAATCCCTACTCACTCACATTGATATCTATTGATGGGCATCTCCATAGCCCGTTGATACGCCTAGTTGATGTGAGACTATCTTCTCCCTTTTTGTCTTCTCCACAACCACCATTCTATTCCACCTATAGTGCTATGTCCATGGCTCACGCTCATATATTGCGTGAAGATTGAAAAGGTTTGAGAACATCAAAAGTATGAAACAATTGCCTGGCTTGTCATCGGGGTTGTGCATGATTTAAATATTTTGTGTGGTGAAGATGGAGCATAGCCAGACTATATGATTTTGTAGGGATAACTTTCTTTGGCCATGTTATTTTGAGAAGACATGATTGCTTAGTTAGTATGCTTGAAGTATTATTATTTTTATGTCAATATTAACCTTTTTTCTTGAATCTTATGGATCTGAATATTCATGCCACAATTAAGAAGAATTACATTGAAATTATGCCAAGTAGCACTCCGCATCAAAAATTCTGTTTTTATCATTTACCTACTCGAGGACGAGCAGGAATTAAGCTTGGGGATGCTGATACGTCTCCAACGTATCTATAATTTTTGATTGCTCCATGCTATATTATCTACTATTTTGGATGTTTATGGGCTTTATCATACACTTTTATATCATTTTTTGGGACTAACCTATTAACCCAGAGCCCAGTGCCAGTTTTTGTTTTTACCTTGTTTTAGAATATCGTAGAAAAGGAAAACCATACAGAGTCCAATTGACCTGAAACTTAACGGAACTTATTTTTGGATCAGAAGAAGCCCAGAAGACTTGGAGTGCACGTCAGGGGATCTATGAGGAAGCCACGAGGCAGGGGGGGCGCCCACCCCCTGGGCGCGCCCTCCACCCTCATGGGCCCCTCGTGGCCCCCTGACGTACTTCTTCTGCCTATATATATCCATATACCCTAAAAACATCCAGGAGCACAATAGATCGGGAGTTCCACCGCCAGAAGCCTCCGTAGCTACCTATAGCCAATCTAGACCCGTTCCGGCACCCTGCCGGAGGGGGCAATCCCTCTCTGGTGGCCATCTTCATCATCCCGGTGCTCTTGATGACGAGGAGGGAGTAGTTCTCCCTCGGGGCTGAGGGTATGTACCAGTAGCTATGTGTTTGATCTCTCTCTCTCTCTCTCTCTCCCTCTCTCTCTCGTGTTCTTGATTTGGTACGATCTTGATGTATCACGAGCTTTGCTATTATAGTTGGATCGTATGTTTCTTCTCCCCCTCTACTCTCTTGTAATGGATTGAGTTTCCCATTTTGAAGTTATCTTATTGGATTGAGTCTTTAAAGATTTGAGAACACTTGATGTATGTCTTGCCGTGCATATCTGTGGTGACAATGGGATATCACGTGATTCACTTGATGTATGTTTTGGTGATCAACTTGCGGGTTCCGCCCATGAACCTATGCATAGGGTTTGGCACACATTTTCATCGTGATTCTCCGGTAGAAAGTTTGGGGCACTCTTTGAGGTTCTATGTGTTGGTTGAATAGATGAATCTGAGATTGTGTGATGCATATCGTATAATCATAACCACGGATACTTGAGGTGACATTGGAGTATCTAGGTGAGATTAGGGTTTTGGTTGATGTGTGTCTTAAGGTGTTATTCTAGTATGAACTCTAGGGCTGTTTGTGACACTTATAGGAATAGCCCAACGGATTGATTGGAAAGAATAACTTTGAGGTGGTTTCTTACCCTACCATAATCTCTTCATTTGTTCTCCGCTACTAGTGACTTTGGAGTGACTCTTTGTTGCATGAGGGATAGTTATGTGATCCAATTATGTTAGTATTGTTGAGGGACTTGCACTAGCGAAAGTATGAACCCTAGGCCTTGTTTCAACGCATTGCAATACCATTTACGCTCACTTTTATCATTAGTTACCTTGATGTTTTTATAATTTCAGATTACAAATACCCATATCTACTATCCATATACCACTTGTATCACCATCTCTTCGCCGAACTCGTGCACCTATACAATTTACCATTGTATTGGGTGTGTTGGGGACACAAGAGACTCTTTGTTATTTGGTTGCAGTGTTGCTTGAGAGAGACCATCTTCATCCTACGCCTCCCACGGATTGATAAACCTTAGGTCATCCACTTGAGGGAAATTTGCTACTGTCCTACAAACCTCTGCACTTGGAGGCCCAACAACGTCTACAAGAAGAAGGTTGTGTAGTAGACATCAATAGTCATAGAACTTATAGTTAGTGAGATGACAACGATCCTTCGATGGAGATCAAGGTGTCAAGCCGGTGATGATGGTGATCATGATGGTGCTTTGGAGATGGAGATCAAAGGCACAAGATGATGATGATGGCCATATCATATCACTTATATTGATTGCATGTGATGTTTATCTTTTATGCATCTTATTTTGCTTAGTACGACGATAGCATTATGAGATGATCCCTTACTAAAATTTCAAGGTATAAGTGTTCTCCCTGAGTATGCACCGTTGTGATAGTTCTTCGTGAGCAGAAGTAGACGTTATGAGCATTTGGCAAGCTCAGTATGATGACTACTTGATAGTTTATGTTGGAAATATGCCCTAGAGGAAATAATAAATTGATTATTATTATATTTCCTTGTTCATGATAATCGTTTATTATCCATGCTAGAATTGTATTGATAGGAAACTCAGATACATGTGTGGATACATAGACAACACCATGTCCCTAGTAAGCCTCTAGTTGACTAGCTCGTTAATCAATAGATGGTTACGGTTTCCTGACCATGGACATTGGATGTCGTTGATAACGGGATCACATCATTAGGAGAATGATATGATGGACAAGACCCAATCCTAAGCCTAGCACAAGATCATGTAGTTCGTATGCTAAAGCTTTTCTAATGTCAAGTATCATTTCCTTAGACCATGAGATTGTGCAACTCCCGGATACCGTAGGAGTGCTTTGGGTGTGCCAAACGTCACAACGTAACTGGGTGGCTATAAAGGTACACTACGGGTATCTCTGAAAGTGTCTGTTGGGTTGGCACGAATCGAGATTGGGATTTTGTCACTCCGTGTAAACGGAGAGGTATCTCTGGGCCCACTCGGTAGGACATCATCATAATGTGCACAATGTGACCAAGGGGTTGATCACGGGATGATGTGTTACGAAACGAGTAAAGAGACTTGCCGGTAACGAGATTGAACGAGGTATTGGGATACAGACGATCGAGTCTCGGGCAAGTAATGTACCGATTGACAAAGGGAATTGTATACGGGATTGATTGAATCCTCGATATCGTGGTTCATCCGATGAGATCATCGTGGAACATGTGGGAGCCAACATGGGTATCCAGATCCCGCTGTTGGTTATTGACCGGAGAACATCTCGGTCATGACTACATGTCTCCCGAACCCGTAGGGTCTACACACTTAAGGTTCGATGACGCTAGGGTTATAAAGGAAGCTTGTATGTGGTTACCGAATGTTGTTCGGAGTCCCGGATGAGATCCCGGACGTCACGAGGAGTTCCGGAATGGTCCGGAGGTAAAGATTTATATATAGGAAGTCCTGTTTCGGCCATCGGGACAAGTTTCGGGGTCATCGGTATTGTACCGGGACCACCGGAAGGGTCCCGGGGGCCCACCGGGTGGGGCCACCTGCCCCGGGGGGCCACATGGGCTGTAGGGGGTGCGCCTTGGCCTACATGGGCCAAGGGCACCAGCCCCTAGAGGCCCATGCGCCAAGATATAGAAAAAGGGGAGAGTCCTAAAGGGGGAAGGCACCTCCGAGGTGCCTTGGGGAGGATGGACTCCTCCCCCCCTCTTAGCCGCACCCCTTCCTTGGAGGAAGGGGCAAGGCTGCGCCTCCCCCCTCTCCCCTGCCCCTATATATAGTGGAGGGGAGGGAGGGCATCCATACCTGAGCCCTTGGCGCCTCCCTCCCTCCCGTGACACCTCCTCCTCTCCCGTAGGTGCTTGGCGAAGCACTGCAGGATTGCCACGCTCCTCCATCACCACCACGCCGTTGTGCTGCTGCTGGATGGAGTCTTCCTCAACCTCTCCCTCTCTCCTTGCTGGATCAAGGCGTGGGAGACATCGTCGAGCTGTACGTGTGTTGAACGCGGAGGTGCCGTCCGTTCGGCACTAGGATCATCGGTGATCTGAATCACGACGAGTACGACTCCATCAACCCCGTTCACTTGAACGCTTCCGCTTAGCGATCTACAAGGGTATGTAGATGCACTCTCCTTCCCCTCGTTGCTAGTCTCTCCATAGATAGATCTTGGTGACACGTAGGAAAATTTTGAATTTCTGCTACGTTCTCCAACAGTGGCATCATGAGCTAGGTCTATTGCGTAGATTCTTTGCACGAGTAGAACACAAAGTAGTTGTGGGCGTCGATATTGTTCAATATGCTTGCCGTTACTAGTCTTATCTTGATTCGGCGGCATCGTGGGATGAAGCGGCCCGGACCAACCTTACACGTACGCTTACGTGAGACCGGTTCCACCGACAAACATGCACTAGTTGCATAAGGTGGCTGGCGGGTGTCTGTCTCTCCCACTTTAGTCGGATCGGATTCGATGAAAAGGGTCCTTATGAAGGGTAAATAGCAATTGGCATATCACGTTGTGGTTCATGCGTAGGTAAGAAACGTTCTTGCTAGAAACCCATAGCAGCCACGTAAAACATGCAAACAACAATTAGAGGACGTCTAACTTGTTTTTGCAGGGTATGCTATGTGATGTGATATGGCCAAAAGGATGTGATGAATGATATGTGATGTATGAGATTGATCATGTTCTTGTAATAGGAATCACGACTTGCATGTCGATGAGTATGACAACCGGCAGGAGCCATAGGAGTTGTCTTTATTTATTTGTGACCTGCGTGTCAACTTAAACGTCATGTAATTACTTTACTTTATTGCTAACCGTTAGCCATAGTAGTAGAAGTAATAGTTGGCGAGGCAACTTCATGAAGACACGATGATGGAGATCATGATGATGGAGATCATGGTGTCATGCCGGTGACGATGATGATCATGGAGCCCCGAAGATGGAGATCAAAAGGAGCAAAGTGATGATGGCCATATCATGTCACTATTTGATTGCATGTGATGTTTATCATGTTTATACATCTTATTTGCTTAGAACGACGGTAGTAAATAAGATGATCCCTTACAACAATTTCAAGAAGTGTTCTCCCCTAACTGTGCACCGTTGCGACAGTTCGTGTTTCGAAGCACCACGTGATGATCGGGTGTTAGATTCTAACGTTCACATACAACGGGTGTAAGACAGATTTACACACGCGAAACACTTAGGGTTAACTTGACGAGCCTAGCATGTACAGACATGGCCTCGGAACACGGAGACCGAAAGGTCGAGCATGAGTCGTATAGAAGATACGATCAACATGAAGATGTTCACCGATGATGACTAGTCCGTCTCACGTGATGATCGGACACGGCCTAGTTTGACTCGGATCATGTAATCACTTAGATGACTAGAGGGATGTCTATCTGAGTGGGAGTTCATAAGATGAACTTAATTATCCTGAACATAGTCAAAAGGTTTTTGCAAATTATGTCGTAGCTCACGCTATAGTTCTACTGTTTAGATATGTTCCTAGAGAAAAATTAGTTGAAAGTTGATAGTAGCAATTATGCGGACTAGGTCCGTAAACTGAGGATTGTCCTCATTGCTTCATAGAAGGCTTATGTCCTTAATGCACCGCTCAGTGTGCTGAACCTCGAACGTTGTCTGTGGTTGTTGCGAACATCTGACATACACGTTTTGATAACTACGTGATAGTTCAGTTAAACGGTTTAGAGTTGAGGCACCAAAGACGTTTTTGAAACATCGCGAAACATATGAGATGTTTTGAGGGCTGAAATTGGGATTTCAGGCTCGTGCCCATGTCAAGAGGTATAAGACCTCCGATGACTTTCTTAACCTGCAAACTAAGGAGAAAAGCTCAATTGTTGAGCTTGTGCTCAGATTGTCTGAGTACAACAATCATTTGAATCGAGTGGGAGTTGATCTTCCAGATAAGACAGTGATGGTTCTCCAAAGTCATTGCCACCAAGCTGCTAGAGCTTCGTGATGAACTATAACATATCAGGGGATAATATGATGATCCTTGAGGTATTCGCGATGTTTGACACCGCGAAAGTAGAAATCAAGAAGGAGCATCAATTGTTGATGGTTGGTGAAACCACTAGTTTCAAGAAGGGCAAGGGCAAGAAGGGATACTTCATGAAACGGCAAATCAGCTGCTGCTCTAGTGAAGAAACCCAAGGTAAAACCCAAACCCGAGACTAAGTGCTTCTGTAATAAGGGGAACAACCACTAGAGCAGAATTACCCTAGATACTTGGTAGATAAGAAGGCTGGCAAGGTCGATAGAAGTATATTGGATATACATTGTGTTAATGTGTACTTTGCTAGTACTCCTAGTAGCACCAGGGTATTAGATACCGGTTCGGTTGCTAAGTGTTAGTAACTCGAAACAAAAGGCTACGGAATAAACGGAGACTAGCTAAAGGTGAGCTGACGATATGTGTTGGAAGTTTTTCCAAGCTTGATATGATCAAGCATCGCACGCTCCCTCTACCAAAGAGATTGGTGTTAAACCTAAATAATTGTTATTTGGTGTTTGCGTTGAGCATAGACATGATTGGATTACGTCTATCGCAATACGGTTATTCATTTAAGGAGAATAATGGTTACTCTATTTATTTGAATAATACCTTCAATGGTCTTACACCTAAAATGAATGGTTTATTAAATCTCGATCGTAGTGATACACATGTTCATGCCAAAAGATAGTAATGATAGTACCACCTACTTGTGGCACTGCCACGTAAGTCATATCGGTATAAAACGCATGAAGAAGCTCCATATTGATGGATCTTTGGGCTCACTCGTTTTTGAAAAGTTTGAGACATGCGAACCATGTCTATTGGTGTATATGCATGAAGAAACTCCATGCAAATGGACCGTTTTGACTCACTTGATTTTGAATCACTTGGGACATGCAAATCATACCACATGGGCAAGATGACTGAAAAGCCTCGTTTTCAGTAAGATGGAACAAGATAGCAACTTGTTGGAAGTAACACATTTTGATGTGTGCAGTCCAATGAGTGCTGAGGCATGCAGTGAATATCGTTATGTTCTTACTTCACAGATGATTCGAGTAGATGTTGAGTATATTTACTTGATGAATCACGAGTCTGAATTATTGAAAGGTTCAAGTAATTTCAGTGTGAAGTTGAAAGATCGTCGTGACAAGAGGATAAAAGATCTATGATATGATCATAGAGATGAATATCTGAATCACGAGTTTGGCACAGAATTAAGACATTGTGGAAATTGTTTCACAACTAATACAGCCTGGAACACCATAGTGTGATGGTGTGTCCAAACGTCATAGTTGCACCCTATTGGATATGGTGCATACCATGATGTCTCTTATCGAGTTACCACTATCGTTCATGGGTTAGGCATTAGAGACAACCACATTCACTTTAAATAGGGCACCACATAATTTCGTTGAGACGACACCGTATGAACTATGGTTTGGAGAAACCTAAGTTGCCGTTTCTTGAAAGTTTGGGGCTGCGACGCTTATGTGAAAAGGTTTCAGGTTGATAAGCTCGAACCCAAAGCAGATAAAATGCATCTTCATAGGACACCCAAAAACAGTTGGGTATACCTCCTAATTCAGATCCGAAAGCAATAGGGATTGTTTCTTGAATCGGGTCCTTTTTCGAGGAAAGGTTTCTCTCGAAAAGTTGAGTGGGAGGATGGTGGAGACTTGATGAGGTTATTGAACCGTCACTTCAACAAGTGTGTAGCAGGGCACAGGAAGTTGTTCCTGTGGCACGTACACCAACTGAAGTGGAAGCTTATGATAGTGATCATGAAACTTCGGATCGAGTCACTACCAAACCTCGTGGGATGACAAGGATGCGTACTACTTCAGAGTGGTACGTAATCCTGTCTTGGAAGTCATGTTGCTAGACAACAATGAACCTACGAGCTATGGAGAAGCGATGGTGGGCCCGGATTCCGATAAATGGCTCAAGGCCATAAAACCCGAGAGAGGATCCATGTATGAAAACAAAGTGTAGACTTTGGAAGAACTACTTGATGGTCGTAAGGCTGTTAGGTACATATGGATTTTGAAAGGAAGACAGACAATGATGGTAAGTGTCACCATTGAGAAAGCTCGACTTGTCGTTAAGATGTTTTTCGACAAGTTCAAGGAGTTGACTACGATGAGACTTTCTCACTCGTAGCGATGCTAAGAGTCTGTTGGAATTATATTAGCAATTACTGCATTATTTATGAAATCTTGCAGATAGGATGTCAAAACATTGTTTCCTCGACGATTCTTGAGGAAAGGTTGTATGTGATACAACCGGAAGGTTTTGTCTATCCTGAAATATGCTAATAAGTATGCAAAGCTCCAGCAATCCTTCTGAGGACTGGAGTGAGCATCTCGGAGTTGGAATGTATGCTTTGATGATGATCAAAGATTTTGGGTGTATACAAAGTTTATGAGAAACTTGTATTTCCAAAGAAGTGAGTGGGAGCACTATAGAATTTCTGATGAGTATATGTTGTTGACATATTAATGATCAGAAATGACGTAGAATTTCTGGAAAGCATATAGGGTTATTTGGAAAGTGTTTTCAATGGAAAACCTGGATTAAGCTACTTGAACATTGAGCATCAAGATCTATAAGGATAGATCAAAACGCTTAATAGTACTTTCAAATGAGCACATGCCTTGACATGATCTTGAAGGTGTTCAAGATGGATCAGTCAAAGAAGGAGTTCTTGCCTGAGTTGTAAGGTATGAAGTTAAGACTTAAAGCTCGACCATGGCAGAATAGAGAGAAAGGAACGAAGGTCGTCCCCTATGCTTAAGACATAGGCTCTACAGTATGCTATGCTGTGTACCGCACCTGAAGTGTGCTTTACCATGAGTCAGTCAAGGGGTACAAGAGTGATCCAAGAATGGATCACAGGACAGCGGTCAAAGTTATCCTTAGTAACTAGTGGACTAAGGAATTTTCTCAATTATGGAGGTGGTAAAAGAGTTCGTCGTAAAGGGTTACGTCGATGCAAGCTTAACACCTATCCGGATAGCTCTGAGTAGAGATACCGGATACGTATAATGGAGCAACAATTTAGAATAGCTCCAAGTAGAACAGTTATTTGGAATAGCTCCAAATAGAACGTGGTAGCTGCATCTAGGAGATGACATAGAGATTTGTAAAGCACACACGGATCTGAAAGGTTCAGACCCGTTGACTATAACCTCTCTCACAAGCATAACATGATCAAACCCAGAACTCATCGAGTGTTAATCACATGGTAAATGTGAACTAGATTATTGACTCTAGTAAACTCTTTGGGTGTTAGTCACATGGGGATGTGACCTTGAGTGTTAATCACATATCGATGTGAACTAGATTATTGACTCTAGTGCAAGTGGGAGACTGTTGGAAATATGCCCTAGAGGCAATAATAAATTGATTATTATTATATTTCCTTGTTCATGATAATCGTTTATTATCCATGCTAGAATTGTATTGATAGGAAACTCAGATACATGTGTGGATACATAGACAACACCATGTCCCTAGTAAGCCTCTAGTTGACTAGCTCGTTAATCAATAGATGGTTACGGTTTCCTGACCATGGACATTGGATGTCGTTGATAACGGGATCACATCATTAGGAGAATGATGTGATGGACAAGACCCAATCCTAAGCCTAGCACAAGATCATGTAGTTCGTATGCTAAAGCTTTTCTAATGTCAAGTATCATTTCCTTAGACCATGAGATTGTGCAACTCCCGGATACCGTAGGAGTGCTTTGGGTGTGCCAAACGTCACAACGTAACTGGGTGGCTATAAAGGTACACTACGGGTATCTCTGAAAGTGTCTGTTGGGTTGGCACGAATCGAGATTGGGATTTTGTCACTCCGTGTAAACGGAGAGGTATCTCTGGGCCCACTCGGTAGGACATCATCATAATGTGCACAATGTGACCAAGGGGTTGATCACGGGATGATGTGTTACGGAACGAGTAAAGAGACTTGCCGGTAACGAGATTGAACAAGGTATCGGTATACCGACGATCGAATCTCGGGCAAGTACCATACCGCTAGACAAAGGGAATTGTATACGGGATTGATTGAGTCCTTGACATCGTGGTTCATCCGATGAGATCATCGTGGAACATGTGGGAGCCAACATGGGTATCCAGATCCCGCTGTTGGTTATTGACCGGAGAACATCTCGGTCATGACTACATGTCTCCCGAACCCGTAGGGTCTACACACTTAAGGTTCGATGACGCTAGGGTTATAAAGGAAGCTTGTATGTGGTTACCGAATGTTGTTCGGAGTCCCGGATGAGATCCCGGACGTCACGAGGAGTTCCGGAATGGTCCGGAGGTAAAGATTTATATATAGGAAGTCCTGTTTCGGCCATCGGGACAAGTTTCGGGGTCATCGGTATTGTACCGGGACCACCGGAAGGGTCCCGGGGGCCCACCGGGTGGGGCCACCTGCCCCGGGGGGCCACATGGGCTGTAGGGGGTGCGCCTTGGCCTACATGGGCCAAGGGCACCAGCCCCTAGAGGCCCATGCGCCAAGATATAGAAAAAGGGGAGAGTCCTAAAGGGGGAAGGCACCTCCGAGGTGCCTTGGGGAGGATGGACTCCTCCCCCCCTCTTAGCCGCACCCCTTCCTTGGAGGAAGGGGCAAGGCTGCGCCTCCCCCCTCTCCCCTGCCCCTATATATAGTGGAGGGGAGGGAGGGCATCCATACCTGAGCCCTTGGCGCCTCCCTCCCTCCCGTGACACCTCCTCCTCTCCCGTAGGTGCTTGGCGAAGCCCTGCAGGATTGCCACGCTCCTCCATCACCACCACGCCGTTGTGCTGCTGCTTGATGGAGTCTTCCTCAACCTCTCCCTCTCTCCTTGCTGGATCAAGGCGTGGGAGACATCGTCGAGCTGTACGTGTGTTGAACGCGGAGGTGCCGTCCGTTCGGCACTAGGATCATCGGTGATCTGAATCACGACGAGTACGACTCCATCAACCCCGTTCACTTGAACGCTTCCGCTTAGCGATCTACAAGGGTATGTAGATGCACTCTCCTTCCCCTCGTTGCTAGTCTCTCCATAGATAGATCTTGGTGACACGTAGGAAAATTTTGAATTTCTGCTACGTTCTCCAACAGTTTAGTGCGCCAAGTTTTACGGCTTAGAACCGGGACTTCCAAAACGTTTTGAACGCCATGGAGCATATAAGATGTTCCAAGAGTTGAAATTAGTATTTCAGACTGATGACTGTGTCGAGAGGTATGACACATCTGACAGTAAGATGGAGGAGAATAGCTCAACCAGTGAGCATGTGCTCAGATTGTCTGGGCACTACAATTGCTTGAATCAAGTGGGAGTTAATCTTCCAGATAAGATAGTGATTGACAGAGTTCTCTAGTCACTATCACCAAGTTACTGGAACTTAGTGACGAACTATAATATGCAAGGGATGACGTAAAACGATTCCTGAGCTCTTCGCGATGCTGAAATCGGTGAAGGTAGAAATCAAGAAAAGCATCAATTGTTGATGGTTGACAAGACCACTATTTTCAAGTAAAAGGGCAAGGGAAAGAAATGGAACTTCAAGAAGAACGGCAAGCAAGTTGCCTGTCCCATGAAGAAACCCAAAAGCTAGGCCCAAGCCTGAAACTGAGTGCTTCTACTTCAAAGGAAATGGTCACTGCAAGCGGAACTGCCCCAAATACTTGGCGGATAAGAAGGATGGCAAAGTGAACAAAAGTATATATGATATACATGTTATTGATGTGTACTTTACTAGTGTTCATAGTAGCCCCTGGGTATTTGATACTATTTTAGTGGCTATGATTAGTAACTTGAAACAGGAGTTACAAAATGAACAGAGACTAGTTCAGGGCGAGGTGAGGATGTGTGTTGGAAAGTAATTCCAAGGTTAATAAGATCACCATCGCACACTCCCTTTACCTTCGGTATTAGTGTTGAACCTAAAATAAATGTTATTTGGTGTTTGCGTTGAGCATAATATGATTGGACCATGCTTATTGCAATACGGTTATTCATTTAAATCAAAGAATAAATGGTATTCTTTTTACATGAATAAAACCTTCTGTGGTCATACACCCAAGGTGAATGGTTTATTGAATCTCGATTGTAGTGATACACATATTCATAATATTGAAGCCAAAAGATGCAAGGTTAATAATGATAGTGCAACTTATTTGTGGCACTGCCGTTTAGGTCATATTGGTGTAAAGCGCATGAAGAAACTCCATGCTAATGGGCTTTTAGAATCACTTGATTCTTGCGAACCATGCCTCATGGGCAAGATGACTAAGAATCCGTTCTCCGGAACAATGGAGCGAGCAACAGACTTATTAGAAATAATACATACTGATGTATGCGATCCAATGAGTGTTGAGGCTCGTGTCGGGTATCATTATTTTCTGACCTTCACAGATGATTTGAGCAGATATGAGTATATCCACTTAATGAAACACAAGTCTGAAACATTTGAAGAGTTCAAAGAATTTCAGAGCGAGGTGGAGAATCATCGTAACAAGAAAATAAAATTTCAACGATCTGATGGCGGAGACAAAATATTTGAGTTGCGAGTTTGGCCTTCAGTTGAAACAATGTCGAATAGTTGCGCAACTCACGCCACCTGGAACACCACAACGTAATGGTGTGTTCGAACGTCATAATCGTACTTTATTAGATATGGTGCGATCTAGGATGTCTCTTACCGATTTACCACTATCGTTTTGTGGTTATGCATTAGAGACAATTGCGTTCACGTTAAATAGGGCACCATCTAAAAATCCGTTGAGATGACACTGTGGTTTAGCAAGAAACCTAAGTTGTCATTTCTTAAAGTTTGGGGTTGCGATGCTTATGTGAAAAGATTTCAGCCTGATTAGCTCAAAGCCAAATCGGAGAAGTGCGTCTTCATAGGATACCCAAAAGAAACTGTTGGGTACACCTTCTATCACAGATCCGAAAGCAAGTTCTTTGTTGCTAAGAGTGGATCCTTTCTAGAGAAGGAGTTTTTCTCGAAAGAAGTGAGTGGGAGGAAAGTAGAACTTGATGAGGTAATTGTACCTTCTCCCGAATTGGAAAGTAGTTCATCACAGAAATCAGTTCCAATTATGCCTACACCAATTAGTGAGGAAGTTAATGATGATGATCATGAAACTTCAGATCAAGTTACTACCGAACCTCGTACGTCAACCAGAGTACGTTCCGCACCAGAGTGGTACGGTAATCCTGTTCTGGAAGTCATGTTACTAGGCCATGACAAACTTGTTGGAAATATGCCCTAGAGGCAATAATAAAATGGTTATTATTATATTTCTTTGTTCATGATAATTGTCTATTGTTCATGCTATAATTGTGTTATTCGGAAATCGTAATACATGTGTGAATACATAGACCACAACACGTCCCTAGTGAGCCTCTAGTTGACTTTCTCGTTGATCAAAAGATAGTCATGGTTTCCTGACTATGGACATTGGATGTCATTGATAATGGGATCACATCATTAGGAGAATGATGTGATGGACAAGACACAATCCTAAGCATAGCTCAAAGATCGTGTAGTTCGTTTGCTATAGCTTTTCCGAATGTCAAGTATCATTTCCTTAGACCATGAGATTGTGCAACTCCCGGATACCGTAGGAGTGCTTTGGGTGTGCCAAACGTCACAACGTAACTGGGTGACTATAAAGGTACACTACGGGTATCTCCGAAAGTGTCTGTTGGGTTGGCACGAATCGAGACTGGGATTTGTCACTCCGTATGACGGAGAGGTATCTCTGGGCCCACTCGCTAATGCATCATCATAATGAGCTCAATGTGACCAAGTGGTTGATCACGGGATCATGCATTACGGTACGAGTAAAGTGACTTGCCGGTAACGAGATTGAACGAGGTATTGGGATACAGACGATCGAGTCTCGGGCAAGTAATGTACCGATTGACAAAGGGAATTGTATACGGGATTGATTGAATCCTCGATATCGTGGTTCATCCGATGAGATCATCGAGGAGCATGTGGGAGCCAACATGGGTATCCATATCCCGCTGTTGGTTATTGACCGGAGAGTCGTCTCGGTCATGTCTGCGTGTCTCCCGAACCCGTAGGGTCTACACACTTAAGGTTCGGTGATGCTAGGGTTGTTGAGATATTAGTATACGGTAACCCGAAAGTTGTTCGGAGTCCCGGATGAGATCCCGGACGTCAAGATGAGTTTCAGAATGGTCCAGAGGTGAAGATTTATATATAGGAACTTAGGTTTCGGCCATCGGGGAAGTTTCGGGGGTAATCGGCATTGTACTGGGACCACCGGAAGGGTCCCGGGGGTCCACCGGGTGGGGCCACCTATCCCGGAGGGCCCCATGGGCTGAAGTGGGAGGGGAACCAGCCCCTAGTGGGCTGGTGCGCCCCCCCATGGGCCTCCCCTGCGCCTAGGGTTGGAAACCCTAGGGGTGGGGGCGCCCCACTTGGCTTGGGGGGCACTCCACCCCCCTTGGCCGCCGCCCCCCCCCCCCCTTGGAGATTCAATCTCCTAGGGACGGCGCCCCCCTTAGGGGTCCTATATATAGTGGGGGGGGAGGGAGGGCAGCCACACCCTAGCCCCTGGCGCCTCCCTCTCCCTCCCATGACACTCCTCCCTCTCCCTGAGCTTGGCGAAGCCCTGCCGAGATCACCGTTGCTTCCACCACCACGCCATCGTGCTGCTGGATCTTCATCAACCTCTCCTTCCCCCTTGCTGGATCAAGTTGGATGAGACGTCTTCCCAACCGTACGTGTGTTGAATGCGGAGGTGCCGTCCGTTCGGCGCTAGGTCATCGGTGATTTGGATCACGACGAGTACGACTCCATCAACCCCGTTCTCTTGAACGCTTCCGCTCGCGATCTACAAGGGTATGTAGATGCACTCTCCTCTCCCTCGTTGCTAGATCACTCCATAGATTGATCACTGCCACCTTGGTCACATAGGTGTCAAACGCATGAAGAAGCTCCATGCAGATGGACTTTTGGAGTCTCTTGATTACGAATCATTTGACACGTGCAGACCATGCCTCATGGGTAAAATGACCAAGACTCCGTTCTTAGGAACAATGGAGCGAGCAACCAACTTATTGGAAATCATACATACTGATGTGTGCGGTCCAATGAGTGTTGAGGCTCGCGATGGCTATCGTTATGTTCTCACCCTCACTGATGACTTGAGTAGATATTGGTATGTCTACTTAATGAAACACAAGTCTGAGACCTTTGAAAAGTTCAAGGAATTTTATAGTGAGGTTGAGAATCAACATGACAGGAAAATCAAGTTCTTGCGATCATATCATGGGGGAGAATACTTGAGTCACGAATTTGTCACACACTTAAGGAAATGTGGAATAGTTTCACAACTTACGCCGCCTGGAACACCTCAGCGTAATGGTGTGTCCGAACGTCGTAATCGCACTCTATTGGATATGGTGCGATCTACGATGTTTCTTACCGATTTACCGCTGTCATTTTGGGGCTATGCTTTAGAGACTGCCGCATTCACTTTAAATAGGGCTCCGTCGAAATCCGTTGAGATGACACCGTATGAATTATGGTTTGGGAAGAAACCTAAGCTGTCGTTTCTAAAAGTTTGGGGATGCGATGCTTATGTCAAGAAACTTCAACCTAAAAAGCTCGAACCCAAGTCGGAAAAATGCGTCTTCATAGGATACCCTAAAGAAACTATTGGGTATACCTTCTACCTCATATCCGAAGGCAAGATCTTTGTTGCCAAGAATGGATCCTTTCTAGAGAAAGAGTTTCTCTCGAAAGAAATAGGTGGGAGGAAAGTAGAACTTGATGAAGTATTACCTCTTGAACCGGAGAGTGGCGCAGCTCAGGAAATTGTTCCTGAGGTGCCTGCCCCGACTAGAGAGGAAGTTAATGATGATGATCATGAAACTTCAGATCAAGTTGCTACTGAACTTCGTAGGTCCACAAGGACACGTTCCGCACCAGAGTGGTACGGCAACCCTGTCTTGGAAATCATGTTGTTAGACAACAGTGAACCTTTGAACTATGAAGAAGCGATGGCGGGCCCGAATTCCGACAAATGGCTGGAAGCCATGAAATACGAGATAGGATCCATGTATGAAAACGAAGTATGGACTTTGACTGACTTGCCCGATGATCGGCGAGCCATAGAAAATAAATGGATCTTTAAGAAGAAGATAGACACGGATGGTAATGTAACCGTCTATAAAGCTCGGCTTGTCGCTAAGGGTTATCGACAAGTTCAAGGGGTTGACTATGATGAGACTTTCTCACCCGTAGCGAAGCTGAAGTCCGTCCGAATCATGTTAGCAATTGCCGCATTCTATGATTATGAGATATGGCAAATGGACGTCAAAATAGCATTCCTTAATGGTTTCCTTAAGGAAGAATTGTATATGATGCAGCCGGAAGGTTTTGTCGATCCTAAGAATGCTGACAAGGTGTGCAAGCTCCAACGCTCGATCTACGGGCTGGTGCAAGCATCTCGGAGTTGTAACATTCGTTTTGATGAGATGATCAAAGCGTTTGGGTTTACGCAGACTTATGGAGAAGCCTGCATTTACAATAAAGTGAGTGGGAGCTCTATAGCATTTCTCATATTGTATGTGGATGACATACTATTGATGGGAAATGATATAGAATTCTTGGAAAGCATAAAGGCCTACTTGAACAAGTGTTTTTCAATGAAGGATCTTGGAGAAGCTGCTTACATATTAGGCATCAAGATCTATAGAGATAGATCGAGACGCCTCATTGGTCTTTCACAGAGTACGTACCTTGACAAGATATTGAAGAAGTTCAATATGGATCAATCAAAGAAGGGGTTCTTGCCTGTA
Organism: Triticum aestivum; assembly: GCF_018294505.1. NCBI lineage: Eukaryota > Viridiplantae > Streptophyta > Magnoliopsida > Poales > Poaceae > Triticum > Triticum aestivum. Next base: position 2,116,135 of record NC_057809.1, on the reverse strand, counting down.
TTGCAAGGTACGAGATTGAGCACGGCTCAATGCCCGACCACGACAGAAGATAGAGAAAAGATGAGTGTCGTCCCCTATGCCTCGGCCATAGGGTCTATCATGTATGCTATGCTGTGTACCAGACATGATATAAACCTTGCCGTAAGTTTGGTAGGAAGGTACCAAAGCAATCCCGGCATGGAACACTGGACAGCGGTCAAGAATATCCTGAAGTACCTGAAGAGGACTAAGGATATGTTTCTCGTTTATGGAGGTGACGAAGAGCTCGTCATAAAGGGTTATGTCGATGCTAGCTTCGACACAAATCTGGATGACTCTAAGTCACAAACCGGATACGTGTATATTTTGAATGGTGGGGCAGTAAGCTAGTGCAGTTGCAAGCAAAGCATTGTGGCGGGATCTACATGTGAAGCGGAGTACATGGCAGCCTCGGAGGCAGCACAAGATGCAATCTGGGTGAAGGAATTCATTACCGACCTAGGAGTCATACCCAATGCGTCGGGCCCGATGACTCTCTTCTCTGACAACATTGGAGCTATTGCCCTTGCCAAGGAGCCCAGGTTTCACAGGAAGACCAGGCATATCAAACGTCGCTTCAACTCCGTTCGTGAAAGTGTTCGAAATGGAGACATAGATATTTGTAAAGTAGATACGGACCTGAATGTGGCAGATCCATTGACTAAACCTCTCCCTAGAGCAAAACATGATCAACACCAGAACTGCATGGGTCTTCGATTCATCACAATGTAACTAGACTATTGACTCTGGTGCAAGTGGGAGACTGTTCGAAATATGCCCTAGAGACAATAATAAAATGGTTATTATTATATTTCTTTGTTCATGATAATTGTCTATTGTTCATGCTATAATTGTGTTATCCAGAAATCGTAATACATGTGTGAATACATAGACCACAACACGTCCCTAGTGATCCTCTAGTTGACTAGCTCGTTGATCAAAAGATAGTCATGGTTTCCTGACTATGGACATTGGATGTCATTGATAACGGGATCACATCATTAGGGGAATGATGTGATGGACAAGCCCCAATCCTAAGCATAGCTCAAAGATCGTGTAGTTCATTTGCTATAGCTTTTCCGAATGTCAAGTATCATTTCCTTAGACCATGAGATTGTGCAACTCCCGGATACCTTAGGAGTTCTTTGGGTGTGCCAAACGTCACAACGTAACTGGGTGACTATAAAGGTACACTACGGGTATCTCTGAAAGTGTCTGTTGGGTTGGCACGAATCGAGACTGGGATTTGTCACTCCGTATGACGGAGAGGTATCTCTGGGCCCACTCGGTAATGCATCATCATAATGAGCTCAATGTGACCAATTGGTTGATCACGGGATCATGCATTAAGGTACGAGTAAAGTGACTTGCCGGTAACGAGATTGAACGAGGTATTGGGATACCGACGATCAAGTCTCGGGCAAGTAACGTACCAATTGACAAAGGGAATTGTATACGGGATTGATTGAATCCTCGATATCGTGGTTCATCCGATGAGATCATCGAGGAGCATGTGGGAGCCAACATGGGTATCCGGATCCCGCTATTGGTTATTGACCGGAGAGTCGTCTCGGTCATGTCTGCGTGTCTCCCGAACCCATAGGGTCTACACACTAAAGGTTCGGTGACGCGAGGGTTGTTGAGATATTAGTATACGGTAACACGAAAGTTGTTCAGAGTCCCGGATGAGATCCCGGACATCACGAGGAGTTTCGGAATGGTTCGGAGGTGAAGATTTATATATAGGAACTTAAGTTTCAGCCATCGGGAAAGTTTTGGGGGTAATCTGTATTGTACCGGGACCACCGGAAGGGTCCCGGGGGTCCACCGGGTGGGGCCACCTATCCCGGAGGGCCCCATGGGCTGAAGTGGGAGGGGAACCAGCCCCTAGTGGGCTGGTGCACCCTCCATGGGCCTCCCCTGCGCCTATGGTTGGAAACCCTAGGGGTGGGGGCGCCCCACTTGGCTTGGGGGGCACTCCACCCCCTTGTCCGCCGCCCCCCCTTGGAGATTCAATATCCTAGGGCCGGCGCCCCCCCTTAGGGGTCCTATAGATAGTGGGGGGAGGGAGGGCAGCCGCACCCTAGCCCCTGGCGCCTCCCTCTCCCTCCCGTGACACTCCTCCCTCTCCCTGAGCTTGGCGAAGCCCTGCCGAGATCACCGTTGCTTCCACCACCACGCCGTCGTGCTGCTGGGTCTTCATCAACCTCTCCTTCCCCCTTGCTGGATCAAGTTGGAGGAGACGTCTTCCCAACCGTACGTGTGTTGAACGCGGAGGTGCCGTCCGTTCGGCGCTAGGTCATCGGTGATTTGGATCACGACGAGTACAACTCCATCAACCCCGTTCTCTTGAACGCTTCCGCTCGCGATCTACAATGGTATGTAGATGCACTCTCCTCTCCCTCATTGCTAGATGACTCCATAGATTGATCTTGGTGATGCGTAGAAAATTTTAAAATTCTGCTACGTTCCCCAACAGAACCTATGAACTATGAGGAAGTGATGATGAGCCCAGATTCCGTGAAATGGCTTAAGGCCATGAAATCTGAGATGGGATCCATGTATGAGAACAAAGTATCGACTTTGATTGACTTGCCCGATGATCGGTGAGCCATTCAGAATAAATGGCTCTTCAAGAGGAAGACGAACGCTGATAGTAGTGTTACTATCTACAAAGCTCGAATTGTCGCAAAAAGTTTTTGAGAAGTTCAAGGTGTTGACTACAAAGATATTTTCTCACTCATATCGATGCTTAAAAGTCTTTCCAAATCATGTTAGCAGTTGCTACATTTTATGAAATCTGGCAAATGGATATCAAAACTACATTCCTTAATGGATTTATTTAAGAAGTTGTATATGATGCAACCAGAAGGTTTTGTCAATCCTAAAAGTGTTAACAGAGTGTGCAAGCTCCAGCGATCCATCTATGGACTGGTGCAAGCATCTCAGAGTTGGAATATACGCTTTGATGAGTGGATCAAAGCATATGGTTTTATACGGACTTGCGGTGAAGGCTGTATTTACAAGAAAGTGAGTGGGAGCACTACAGCCTTTCTGATAAGTATATGTGAATGACATATTGTTGATCGGAAATGATGTAGAATTTTCTGGAAAGCATAAAGGAGAATTTGAAAGGATTTTTTCAAAGAAAGAATTACCTGTAAAGCTGCTTACATATTGGGCATCAAGATCTATAAAGATAGATCAAGACACTTGATAAGACTTTCGATGAGTACATACCTTGATAAGATTTTGAAGGAGTTCAAAATGGATCAGCCAAAGAAGGAGTTCTTGCCTAAGTTGTAAGGTGTGAAATTGAGTAATGACTCAAAACAAGACCACGGCAGAAAACAGAAAGAGAATGAAAAGTCATTCCCTATGCCTCAGTCATAGGTTCTATAAAGTATGCTATGCTGTGTACCAGACTTATTGTATACCTTAGCATGATTTTGGCAAGGGGGTACAATAGTGATCTAGAAGTAGATAACTCACTACTGCAGGATGCTGCTAACGCGACACTATGATCAGAGACCCTTCGACGAAACTGTGTGCAATGCCATAATCGCAAATGGTGGTGTCAAAAAACCATCAAAAAGGTGCAAAACGTTTGCGATGGAGGATGCATCAAACACGGTTCAGATTTTAGTTGCGTGTGCGATGCAGGGCATACAATTCAGTTCAGTTAACCATTTGCGATAAGGAGGAACAAAAGAAATGGGCAGCCAGATGAAGGTGTGTGCAATGTACAACATACGGTTCACTCGGATGAACTGTTTGTGATTAGGCAACACAAAAGAAACGGCCAGACAGATCAAAGATGTGTGCGATATACCGCATGCGGTTCACTCGGATGAACTGTTTGCGTTGAGACACGAGAACAGAAATGGTTCAAATGAACAAGATGTGTGTGATACGAGGCAAACAGGTCTGTAATCGGAAACGTGTGCGAAGACCGATAACAACACAGACGATTACTGCTAACAAGCCGTGTGTGTTGTGAGCAAACGATTGCTGGTATACAATTGTGAGTGATTGATGAAAACATCACCGACGGGTTCCATTGTTTAGTCCATGTGCGATGTGATTTTCTTTGTCCACACAACATCTACGCTCTGTCTATATAGCATCAACATATATACTTAAATGACAACATTGCATAACCAAATTCAGCATACAATTACACAAGTGACTACACACATAACATTTCCACACACCAAAGAAAGCAATTACATGCATACTAAAGTAGGAGAAAAGAGGATCTAATCATCTACTTATTGTTGCGGCGACGCTTGCCATTGCTCTGCTTCTGGCTGGATCCCTGGCCATTTTGGGGAAGGAGACACTTCCTCATGTCAACGATCCACCTATACATGTCGTAGCTCGTGTGTATGCCTCCTTGGCCGCATACACGACATGAGCTTTGTCGAGTTTCTCCATCCAGGCCGAGTGCCAGGCATGCTTGTCCTTGTTGCACAAATCCTTCATGTCTTTGTAGTAGGGGTCGATGATGGCCTCGACGAGGTGAACCAGTGAGTCCTTCTCATGCTCCTTGCTTCCCCAGATCTTGTATTGGCCCTGGATGTCGACAAGATTATGGCAGGCGATGCCCGAATTCTAGAGCGCCTTTACATCGTTGGTGATGTCCACCGTAGCGAACATGTAGTGGGGGCTATTGACAAACCTGGGGAAACGCTCGCAAGGCCTTGTGCCTAGGCAGTAGTGGTAGACAAGGACGTGGTGGCGCACGCACATCTGGGCGACGGTGACCTTGGGACGAGACCCGACATGAGCGCGGGTTCATATCTACTACACAACCTTCTTCTTGTAGACATTGTTGGGCCTCCAAGTGCAGAGGTTTGTAGGACAGTAGCAAATTTCCCTCAAGTGGATGACCTAAGGTTTATCAATCCGTAGGAGGCGTAGGATGAAGATGGTCTCTCTCAAACAACCATGCAACCAAATAACAAAGAGTCTCTTGTGTCCCCAACACACCCAATACAATGGTAAATTGTATAGGTGCACTAGTTCGGCGAAGAGATGGTGATACAAGTGGTATATGGATAGTAGATAATGGTTTTTGTAATCTGAGAATATAAAAAAAACAAGGTAATAAATGATAAAAGTGAGCACAGATTGTATTGCAATGCTAGGAAACAAGGCCTAGGGTTCATACTTTCACTAGTGCAAGTTCTATCAACAATAATAACATAATTAGATCACATAACTATCCCTCGACATGCAACAAAGAGTCACTCCGAAGTCACTAATAGCGGAGAACAAACGAAGAGATTATGGTAGGGTATGAAACCACCTCAAAGTTATTATTTCCAATCAATCTGTTGGGCTATTCCTATAAGTGTCACAAACAGCCCTAGAGTTCGTACTAGAATAACACCTTAAGACACAAATCAACCAAAACCCTAATGTCACCTAGATACTCAATGTCACCTCAAGTATCCGTGGGTATGATTATACGATATGCATCACACAATCTCAGATTCATCTATTCAACCAACACAAAGAACCTCAAAGAGTGCCCCAAAGTTTCTACCGGAGAGTCAAGACGAAAATGTGTGCCAACCCCTATGCATAGGTTCATGGGCGGAACCCGCAAGTTGATCACCAAGACATACATCAAGTGGATCAATAGAATACCCCATTGTCACCACGGGTATCCCACGCAAGACATACATCAAGTGTTCTCAAATCCTTAAAGACTCAATCCGATAAGATAACTTCAAAGGGAAAACTCAATCCATTATAAGAGAGAAGAGGGGGGGGGGAAGAAACATCATAGGATCCAAATATAATAGCAAAGCTTGCGATACATCAAGATCGTATCACCTCAAGAACACGAGAGAGGGAGAGAGAGAGAGAGAGAGATCAAACACACAGCTACTTGTACATACCCTCAGCCCCGAGGGAGAACTACTCCCTCCTTGTCATGGAGAGCACCGAGATGATGAAGATGGCCACCGGAGAGGGATTGCCCCCTCCGACAGGGTGCCGAAACGGGTCTAGATTGATTTTCGGTGGCTACGGAGGCTTCTGGCGGCGGAACTCCTGATCTATTGTGCTCCCTGATAGTTTTAGGGTATATGGATATATATATATATATAGGCGGAAGAAATACATCAGGGGAGCCACGAGGGGCCCACGAGGGTGGAGGGCGCGCCCCCTGCCTCGTGCTCTCCTCGTTGATCCCCTAACGTGCACTCCAAGTCTCCTGTATTGCTTTCTTTCTAAAAGTAACTTTTCTGAAGGTTTCATTCCGTTTGGACCCCGTTTGATATTCCTTTTCTGCGAAAGACTGAAACAAGGGAAAAACAGAAACTGGCACTGGGCTCCAGGTTAATAGGTTAGTCCCAAAAATCATCTAAAATAGCATATAAATGCATATAAAACATCCAAGGTTGATAATATAATAGCATGGAACAATCAAAAATTATAGATACGTTGGAGACGTATCAGCATTCCCAAGTTTAATTCCTACTCGTCCTCGAGTAGGTAAATGATAAAAACAGAATTTTTGATGTGAAATGCTACCTAACATATTTCTCTAAATAGTTCTCTTTATTGTGGCATGAATTTTCAGATCCATAAGATTCAAGACAAAAGTTTAATATTGACATAAAAATAATAATACTTCAAGCATACTAACTAAGCAATCATGTCTTCTCAAAATAACATGGCCAAAGAAAGTTCATCCCTACAAAATCATATAGTTTGGTCATGCTCCATTTTCGTCACACAAGAATGCTCTCATCACGCACAACCCCGTTGACAAGCCAAGCAATTGTTTAATACTTTAGTAATCTCAAACTTTTTTCAACTTTCACGCAATACATGAGCGTGAGCCATGGGTATAGCACTATGGGTGGAATAGAATATAATGAGGGGGTTATGTGGAGAAGACAAAAAGGAGAAAGTCTCACATTGATGCGACTAATCAATGGGCTAGGGAGATTCCCATCAATTGATGTCAATGCAAGGAGTAGGGATTGCCATGCAACGGATGCACTAGAGCTATAAATGTATGAAAGCTCAAAAAGAAACTAAGTGGGTGTGCATCCAACTTGCTTGCTCACGAAGACCTAGAGCACTTGAGGAGGCCCATTGTTGGAATATACAAGCCTAGTTCTATAATGAAAATTTCCCACTAGTATATGCAAGTGAAAAAACAAGAGACTCTATCATGAAGATCATGGTGCTACTTTGAAGAACAAGTGTGGAAAAAAAGGATAGTAGCATTGTCCCTTTTTTATTTTTTTATTTGGCCTTTCCTTTTTTTATTTGGCCTTTCCTTTTTTATTTGGCCCTTTTTTGGCCTTTATTTTCTTTTTCTTTTTTTTAGGATAATGCTCTATTAATGATGATCATCACACTTCTATTTATTTACAACTCAAAGATTACAACTCGATACTAGAACAAGATATGACTCTATATGAATGCCTCCGGCGGTGTACCGGGATTGCGATGAATCAAGAGCGACATGTATGAAAAATTATGAACAGTGGCTTTGCCACAAATACGATGTCAACTACATGATCGTGCAAAGCAATATGACAATGATGATGCGTGTCATAATAAACGGAACGGTGGAAAGTTGCATGGCAATATATCTCGGAATGGCTATGGAAATGCCATAATAGGTAGGTATGGTGGCTGTTTTGAGGAAGATATAAGGAGGTTTATGTGTGATAGAGCGTATCATATCACGGGGTTTGGATGCACCGGTGAAGTTTGCACCAACTCTCAATGTGAGAAAGGGCAATGCACGGTACCGAAGAGGCTAGCAATGATGGAAGGGTAAGAGTGCGTATAATCCATGGACTCAACATTAGTCATAAAGAACTCACATACTTATTGCAAAAATCTACAAGTCATCAAAAACGAAGTATTACGCGCATGCTCCTAGGGGGATAGATTGGTAGGAAAAGACCATCGCTCGTCCCCGACCACCACTCAGAAGGAAGACAATCAAATAACACCTCATGTTTCAAATTTGTTACACAACGTTTACCATACGTGCATGCTACGGGACTTGCAAACTTCAACATAAGTATTTCTCAAATTCACAACTACTCAACTAGCATAACTTTGATATCACTATCTCCATATCTCAAAACAATCATCAAGTATCAGACTTCTCTTAGTATTCAATGCACTTATATGAAAGTTTTTATTATATCCCTCTTGGATGCCCATCGTATTAGGACTAATTTCATAACCAAAGAAAATTACCATGCTGTTTAGGACTCTCAAAATAATATAAGTGAAGCATGAGAGTTCATCTATTTCTATAAAATAAAACCACCACCGTGCTCTAAAAGGATATAAGTGAAGCACTAGAGCAAATGACAAACTACTTCGAAAGATATAAGTGAAGATCAATGAGTAGTCGAATAATTATGCAATTATGTGAAGACTATATAACATTTAATAATTTCAGATCTTGGTATTTTATTCAAACAGAAGCAAAACAAAAGTAAATAAAATGACGCTCCAAGAAAAACACATATCATGTGGCGAATAAAAATATAGCTTCAAGTAAAGTTACCGATGAATGAAGACGGAAGAGGGGATGCCATCCGGGGCATCCCCAAGCTTAGGCTCTTGTTTGTCCTTGAATATTACCTTGGGGTGCCTTGGGCATTCCCAAGCTTAGGCTCTTGCCAATCCTTATTCCATAGTCCATCTAATCTTTACCCAAATCTTGAAAACTTCACAACACAAAACTTAACAGAAAACTCGTAAGCTCCATTGCGAAAGAAAACAAAACACCACTTCAAGGTACTGTAATGAACTCATTCTTTATTTATATTGGTGTTAAACCTACTGTATTCCAATTTATCTATGGTTTATAAACTCTTTTACTAGCCATAGATTCATCAAAATAAGCAAACAACACACGAAAAAATGAAACTGTCAAAAACAGAACAGTCTGTAGTAATCTGTAGCTAACGCAAACTTATGGAACCCCAAAAATTCTAAAATAAATTTCTGGACCTGAGTAATTTATCTATTAATCATATTCAAAAATAATTAACTAAATATCACGTTCCAAATAAAAATGGTAGCAGTTCTCGTGAGCGCTAAAGTTTCTGTTTTTTACAGCAAGATCAACAAGACTTTCCCCAAGTCTTCCCAACGGTTCTACTTGGCACAAACACTAATTAAACACAAAAAACACAACCAAAACAGAGGCTAGATAAATTATTTATTACTAAACAGGAGAAAAATGCAAGGAATAAAAATAAAATTGGGTTGCCTCCCAACAAGCGCTATTGTTTAACGCCCCTAGCTAGGCATAAAAAGCAAGGATAGATCTAGGTATTGCCATCTTTGGTAGGCAATCCATAAGTGGCTCTCATAATAGATTCATAAGGTAACTTAATTTTCTTTCTAGGAAAGTGTTCCATGCCTTTCCTTAACAGAAATTGGAATCTAATATTTCCTTCCTTTATATCAATAATTGCACCAAACGTTCTAAGGAAAGGTCTACCGAGAATAATAGGACATGAAGGATTGCAATCTATATCAAGAACGATAAAATCTACGGGCACATAATTACTATTTGCAACAATAAGAACATTATTAATTCTTCCCATAGGTTTCTTAATAGTGGAATCCGCAAGGTGCAAGTTTAGAGAGAAATCATCAAAATCACGGAAACCTAACAAATCACACAAAGTCTTTGGAATCGTGGAAACACTAGAACCCAAATCACACAAAGCATAGCATTAATGATCTTTAATTTTAATTTTAATAGTTGGTTCCCACTCATCATAAAGTTTTCTAGGGATAGAAACTTCCAACTCAAGTTTTTCTTCATAAGATTGCATCAAAGCATCAAAGATATGTTTGGTAAAAGCTTTATTTTGACTATAAGCATGGGGAGAATTTAGCACGGATTGCAACAAGGAAATAAAATCTATCAAAGAGCAGCCATCATAATTAAATTCCTTGAAATCCAAAATAGTAGGTTCATTAACATCTAGAGTTTTGATCTCTTCAATCCCACTTTCATCAAATTTAGCATCAAGATCTAAAAACTCCGAATTTTTGGAACGCCTTCTAGGTAAAGGTGGATCATATTCAGTCCCATCATTATCAAGACTCATATTGCAAAACAAAGATTTAATAGGGGACACATCAATAACTTTTAGATCTTCATCTTTATTATCAAAGTTCTCCGGTTTAGCGGCCATCTTATTAACTAAGGTAGCCTGCTTATCCGATATTTCAGTTGTCAACTTCTCAAGACGAGCAATTTGGGATCTTAAACCATCAAATTCTTTAGACATATCATCGAGCTCTTTATTCATATAACTCTTAAAACTTTTTTGTTCCTTAAGCTCGTTTTTGAAGAAATTATTATGCTCAAATTGCAAAACCATAAAACTCCTGACGTTGCTCTCGATCTCTTCTAACCTTTTAAGGTGAAGATCACCAAATCTAGGTACGTAGAGCCATCGTGACAAGCAAGCAATCCAACACACAAGCAGACAAGGAACGGGCAAAAAGAGGCAAATAGAGAAAGAGAGGGAGGATAGAGAGAGAGAGGGTGAATAAAACGACAAGGGTAAAGTGGGGGAGAGGAAAATGAGAGGCAAATAGCAAATAATGTAATGCGGGAGATAATGGTTTGTGATGGGTACTTGGTATGTTGACTTTTGCATAGACCTCCCTGGCAACGGCGCCAGAAATCTTTCTTGCTACCTCTTGAGCACTGCGTTGGTTTTCCCTTGAAGAGGAAAGGGTGATGCAGCAAAGTAGCGTAAGTATTTCCCTCAGTTTTTGAGAACCAAGGTATCAATCTAGTAGGAGGCTACGCGCGAGTCCCTCGCACCTACACAAAACAAATAAATCCTCGCAACCAACGCGATAAGGGTTGTCAATCCCTACAAAGTAACTTACGAGAGTGACTGATAGATATGATAAGATAATATTTTTGGTATTTTTATGATAAAGATGCAAAGTAAAATAAAATCAAAGTAAAAAAGCAAAGGAAATAACTAAGTGTTGGAAGATTAATATGATGAAGGTAGACCCGGGAGCCATAGGTTTCACTAGTGGCTTCTCTCAAGAGCATAAGCATTTTACGGTGGGTGAACAAATTACTGTTGAGTAATTGATAGAATTGAGCATAGTTATGAGAATATCTAGGTATGATCATGTATATAGGCATCACGTCCGAGACAAGTAGACCGACTCCTGCCTGCATCTACTACTATTACTCCACACATCGACCGCTATCCAGCATGCATCTAGAGTATTAAGTTCATAAGAACAAAGTAATGCCTTAAGCAAGATGACATGATGTAGAGGGATAAATTCATGCAATATGATAAAAAAAACATCTTGTTATCCTCGATGGCAACAATACAATACGTGCCTTGCTTCCCCTACTATCACCGGGAAAGGACACCGCAAGATTGAACCCAAAGCTAAGCACTTCTCCCATTGCAAGAAAGATCAATCTAGTAGGCCAAACCAAACTGATAATTCGAAGAGACTTGTAAAGATAACCAATCATACATAAAAGAATTCAGAGAAGATTCAAATATTGTTCATAGATAAACTTGATCATAAACCCACCATTCATCGGTCTCAACAAACACATCGCAAAAGAAGATTACATCGAATAGATCTCCACAAGAGAGGGGGAGACCATTGTATTGAGATCCAAAAAGAGAGAACAAGCCATCTAGCTAATAACTATGGACCCGAAGGTCTGAGGTAAACTACTCACACTTCATGGGAGAGGCTATGGTGTTGATGTAGAAGCCCTTCGTGATCAATGCCCCCTCCGGCGGAGCACCGAAACAGGCCCCAAGATGGGATCTCGTGGATACAGAAAGTTACGGCGGTGGAATTAGGGTTTTGGCTCCGTATCTGATCGTTTGGGGGTACACGGGTTTATATAGGAGGAAGGAGTACGTCGGTGGAGCAACAAGGGGCCCACGAGGGTGGAGGGCGCGCATGGGGGGGGGGGGGGGTAGGCGCGCCCCCCTACCTCGTGGCTTCCCTGTTGGTTGCTTGACGTAGGGTCCAAGTCTCCTGGATCTTGTTCGTTCCAAAAATCACGTTCCCGAAGGTTTCATTCCGTTTGGACTCCGTTTGATATTCTTTTTCTGCGAAACTTTGAAATAGGCAAAAACAACAATTCTGGGTTGGGCCTCCGGTTAATAGGTTAGTCCCAAAAATAATATAAAAGTGAATAATAAAGCCCAATAATGTCCAAAACAGAAGATAATATAGCATGGAGCAATCAAAAATTATAGATACGTTGGAGACATATCATGCCACCGCCGCCCACTGGGGCGGCGCGGCGTGCGGAGATCACGTGTATCCGCGCCTCTCTGCCACGGGTGGTGAGGGAAGGTCCATGGTACGTCCCCGATAGCCCACTGTGGGAGCCCTACTTCCGCCGCCGCCACGCCGAGCTACTCGAGGCCACCAACAGCGTCGTGCCCTCCTGAAGGCTCAACTCCGAAGGCCGGCGCCGATGGTGGGGCGTGCCCGGTCGCACGCTGGAGGCCATCCTCGAGTACATCGAGGGCGGCAACACGCCGAGGCTGGAGTACCCCGCTCCCCCGTCCTTCTCTCGCCGGCATGGGAGCTCATGGACACCGAGGCCCATGGACCCGGGGGCGTCCTCCTCCTCGTCCGGCCGCTCGTCCGGCTCTCCCTGCCTCTGCCCCCTCAAGCCGGAGCCCTAGGACACGCCTGTCAGCGTACGCACCCACAGCTCCGGCGTCTACATCGATGACTCCACCCCCGCCTCTGGCCGACTCATCCTCGTTAGGCCGAAGCCGGAGCCCGGCCTCCCCGGGGAGTACAAGGAGATAGCCCGGCGCGGCTTCTCTGACGAGGATGCTCTACAGTGGGCGCGGGATGACTACCTCCATGACGAGATGGCCCAGCAGCGTCGGGCCCTGGAGGAGATAGCCGCCCGCAAGCGTGGGCGCGAGGATGAGCATCGTGTGATGATCCTCGACAGCGATGAGGACGAGGACGCCCCCGAACCGTCCAACCCGCCACGCCAACCTGGGGAGGGTTGCAGCAGGGACGGCGGCCGCGGAGGAGGCGACGACGACGGCGGCGGCGGCGACTACACGCGGTTCTACAGCCTCCTCGGCATGTAGAGCTGCAAGGGCGGCGGGCGGCGAGGAGACGGCGGGCCTAGTAGCATTTTTTTCCTTTTTGTAAAATATTTTAAATATGTTTGAACTCACTGAAGTTTGGTTGAATTTGCGCCGTGTTTGTGCCGGAATTTAATTTTTAAAAAAACATGGGCGCCGCGACTGGGGGAAATCACGCCCCCAGCGCACGGTTTGCGCCGGTGCGTCCCAGGGGCGATTTTTAGCACCTCCTGGAGGGCCAACGGCTGGAGATGCTCTTAGCCACACAGTTTTATAGTAATATTTACACAACTGAGTGGGTGCCAGACATGGATCAGGTACCGAATGCAGTCCCAGTTAAAGTGATATTCTCCATGAATGAATTGTTGAATGTGAGACATGGCTACTACTTAAAGCGGAAACACTATGTGTAATTAGGTACTACTAGAAAAAATGCCCGTGCGTTGCAACGAGAGATAAAAAGGAGCACACGCCACTGCTGGTCGAGCACGCCGCCGTGCTTTGACTCCTAAGACCGTCGTCCTTGCTCGCGCCACCGCTAGTTTTAGCCTTGTAGTCTGAAGCTTCCGCCCACTGCGTTGCCGGTCGCCGCTGGTTTGCCGAGCCCCTGTCGGCAGATCCACATCGCCCACTCTCGTCTGTCGACCTTCGCCATGTGTGCGCTGACGCAAGCTTCACGTCTATCAGCAGGAGTCAGCGCACCACTCCTAGTTGTCACCACCATGGCCCGTTGCCGCCGCGAACCACGCGCTTGGCTTGGCACGCCGCGAGCATCGTGTACTACCACCATCACATCGCACGAGCCACGTGCGCTGGCCCATCGCCGGGTCACAGACCCGCACCATCATGCCAGCATGCCACCGCGAGACATAGTGTTGCAGACGTGCCTTGGCCGCCCACTATGTTATCAGCTACCGGTGGTGTGTCGAGCCCCTATGCCGGCAGATGCATGTCACTCACTCTCGTCCACTGTCCTTCATCCCGTGTGCACTGTCGCGAGCTTCACGCCGACCAGCAGGAGTCGCCGCACCGCTCCTAGTCGTCGCCACCATGCCCTGCTAGCAACCGCGCCCCGAGTGCCCACGCGCCTTGGCCCGGCTGGCTAAGAGCATCACGTGCTACCACCATCAGCCGTAATGTTTCGGACGTGCATAGACCGCGCTGGATGCATGACCTGATCCACCCAGGCCAGCCAGAGACGCTGCGAGTGTCCCTCTACCGAGCGTCACAGTTTTAACTGGGCTCGAGTTGGGCTTAAGAGGCGAGTTTGACTCCCCTATAGTGACTAACATTTATAAATTTTTCTTTTTTTATGAATTGTTCTGTTTGGCGGACAAGAAGAAAAATCAATCTTTTTCTCACTTATGGGTGACATTGATGGGTAATTTTCATCAACTCTAGACACACTTTAAATCTCAACCGTCAATCTTTATAGTTAACATAAAATCAACGGATATAAAGGGATGACCTATGAAGAACTATGAAATCTTCCGTCCTTTAGTATTAGATAAAGAAGAGGGGAGCCATGGAGAAGCTATAAGTTATGGACAAGACGGTGAGGAAAAGGAGTGCGAGAAGCAAGAGGAGGAGCTACTGGCAAGCAGGCTTCGGATGCCGATGGCGCACTGGACGTCCTACATGAAGCAGAACCTCTAGCCAGAAAGACCGTAGTCGAGGAACTTTATAGCGGACGGATGGCCGATAGGATGGCGGACATCCGACACACTCCAGCGCCTGAAGGACCGGCCATCTATGGAAACCAGGCGCAGGAGTCTAGAAGCAAAACATCGGAATTCCGACAACTACCGGACCTCTGGTCCTCCCCGAGCACCTGAACGACCGCCAACCTCCGGAAGTCCGACGCCGTCCGTCCAGAGCAAGCTTTTAAATCTAGGCCGATACAACCGACATATAGGCCGATATATCAATTTTGGGGCTCTACCGATATAAACATAACATATCATTTTGTAAATATCATTTTCAAACATATCATCCGATATGGACCAAAATATTGGCCAATATGACCGATATATAGCCCGATATGTCCGCCGACGATATAGAACGATACGTAGATGACAATAATTATTTATTAGAATGCAGTGAAATAAGATTATGCATTTACAACTTCATTATATATATATATATATATAAATAAAATCAAATGCATGCACAATGTTTCATACAAATGCATATATATCGTATTGTTTTTAATCATAGAGCAAGGATTTTATGAATCTTTCCTTCATAGTTTCTTAATCAACAAGTCAATAGACTAGGAATCTAAAAGTGTCATGTTGAAGCATTAACATAATACATTTTGTTTTACTAAAAACAAATGTTGAACAAGAATAATGAAGTAAAAATAACTAGACATGTTTTCTCCGATATATCTAAATATCGTTCGATATATCACCCGATATCCAACATCCGATATGTCGAAGCCAAACCGATATGAACCCGATATCCGATATTTTGATGCTTGGTCCAGAGACAAATCCTCGGAACTCCGGCACCCTCCTGACAACCGACAATCGTCGGACGTCTAACACTGCATGTGCGCAGCCACTCAGGTTTTGACCCATGTATCCTCCTCTCTACCCCTAGACTATAAATACCCCTTCAGTTGGAAGGACTAGGTTTAGCAAAGCATATTATGAGATCTTGAGAGCTTTCTCCTATCTACCGATCAAGGCCTCCATGTGAAAAGATCCCTTAGGATTCAAGGCCCATCTAAGGGGAGATTCATCTTGGATACAAGGCCCCTCTCTCCTTGAGATTATGATGAACTAGCTAGTTATTTGTCCAACATTTTTTGGATTTGGATCTTGTATCTCCCTATGTGTATGTGGGTTTAGTGGATGTGTGATTGGATCTTTGTCTTGGGAGTCTCCTCTTGTGTGTTTCCACTTGATTTCTCCTTTCCCCTCCTCCAAGAGTGAAACGATCACTGGCAAGGGCTTGGCCCTATAACACTTATACAAATAAGTATCCCACATGTCACTTGGACCATCAACAAAGAAAATTTGGCTCCTATTGTTGACCACGTGATCCTATATTTCATCAAATCCAGCCCGTTGCTCGATGTTCAAAGATGTAAACATATCAGGATACTCATAGTCAACACCGAATGACAGCTCCTCCCATACCTCTCTCAAGGGGTTGCTAGAACAATCACCATCAATTTCAACCACCTCCGGAAGGCCATGATTTTCTATATCCTTCCCCATCTAGTGAGAAATATCACTAGTGCAGAACTGGGCAATAGCACCGGTTCGTAAGGCCCTTTAGTGCCGGTTCCATAACCGGCACTAAAGTGTGGTCACTAAAGCCCCCCCCCCCCCTTAGTACCGGTTCAGCACAAACCGGTGCTAAAGGGCAACCACGTGGCACGAGCCAGCTCCGGGGGCCGGGAGCCCTTTAGTACCGGTTGGTAACACCAACCGGTACTAAAATGTTTGGGTTTT
>NC_057809.1:2091132-2099140 GCF_018294505.1 Triticum aestivum | reverse complement strand
ATATCATCAATGTCTCACAAACCACCATATTAATTCACACATACACACATGTATAGCTATATACAATTTCTCCTACATATGCATGTTGCCTTCGGAGCCAGTGGCATTAGCCTAATTGGTGCCTTCGGAGCACGATGACATTTGGAAGTGGTTCATGACCTGGTCGATGGGGGCGGTAGCGGGTAATAGTATTCTCGCTTCGGATTTATGACCTGGTCGAGCAAAAATTCCGCTATTTCCTCTTGAAGTGCTTCTACGCGCTCCGTTTCTAGGAGCTTGTGCTGCACCTCTTTGAACTGTTAAGAAGGAGATCATTATGCATGTGTATTAGTTGTGTGACTAGATATCGATAATGGTGTAAAAATTGTGAATAGTATTCTGGCAAGCGTACCCATTCCTGTCTTTGAGATCTGCTCCTTTCGGACGCCATCATGCGAATGTTCTCACAAACGCAGAATGCACACAGATCAGTCCCCCGTGCCTGCTTCAGGGCCTTTATTACGAGAATGGAATTTAATTTGATTAGATAATAATTAATCAAGCATGATAATTAAAGAGATGGCAGCTAGCTAGCTAGCTAGTACTACTTAATTACTTACCTTGGGTCGAAACCATTTCAGTTGTCGTTTCCATTCGCCTTCCGTGACGCTGATGAACCTTCCCCAAGCCCTGCCCGCCGACAAAGAAAATGAATAAAGGGGTTATTAAATAGTTCATATCATGAAATGACGAACTAAATAGGCCGAGATATATAGTTAATAATGATTGAAATTACCTGTTGACTATCCCAAACAAGATGTTATAGTCACTATTTGCTTTGAGTAGTGAGTCCAGTATTTGAACTGTTCCGGCGTCAACTTTAATGATACACAAGATCCAATGAAATCTGCATGCACACACGTTTGCATGTCTTAATTAAGCGGCCATATGTAAGCAAAAACATGTAGCTAGCTAGTAGGCAAAAACAGAGAATTTGTAGTACAAGAAAGTGTGACTCACTGGAAGTTGTAAGGAAGTAGTATATCTTCATTGTATTTGAGGCGCTTCAAGAACTCTAGCATGCTGTCCTCTACCTGCTTTTCATGATGCTTGTTTATTTTCCATGTGTATTCATTAACGGTGTTTGGGTCAATGAACCCAATGCCATAATGTCCACCTTTTCTCATTTCATACATCTTCATCCTGCATAATATCACAGAAAAGAATATAGTGAGGATAATTACAGGTAATGATTGATCAAAAGGATCACTATAGCTAGCTTGAGACTTAAATTACAGAAATCACTTACAGACAATAGCAACTGACGATAGATTTGTCGAGTGCGTCTTGATTGTATAACTGAAAAAGTTCAGAATACTCAACGGTCACAGGTTTCTCATGGTAGTAATGATCCTTCTTGACTTGCACCATGAGGGACTCTCGATTGGATCTCTTGGTAATGTCCATGTACCACTGATGCAATTCATACATTCTCGTTGGGAGCTTCTTGACCTCTTCTGGCTTGACCAAAGGTTGGCCCCGGGCATATTTCCATTTTATTTCCTCCTCTGTAAGCACAGGCATCTCCTCGATCTCAAGGAGTTGTCCAACAGTGATGTTGAGAGTTTCAGCCTGCATTATATGCTCCTGGGTTATTACCACATCGCCCACCTCGGGAACGTAAACTGTTTGCCCACAATAATATTGGCCGCGCGTACTGTCACGTGTTGTTCGCGGCACAACAAGCGGGGGGATCGATTGCGCCGCCTGTTCTCCCAGCTGGGCAACGGTTTTCCCGCATTTTTTGACAGCTGCTTTTTGTTTGCTCGAGCTCGAGCTCGCCTTCTTCTGTAGACGTTGTCGATGTAACTTCCTGATGTGGCGCTCATAGTTTGTGTCAACAGGCTTAGGAGCTGGTGGTTGAGCCATACGAATGAAGTGGTCAACTACTTCCATAGGCACTTTCTCCCTTGGCGGCGGTGGCGGTTTCGGTCCAAAATGGGCGTCGACTTCTGCCCGCACTATGGCATTGGTTTGCTCCTCGGTCCTGTCGTAAGCCCTCTCAGGAAGAGGAGTAGTGAGGTTTGGACCATATTTATATCGCTTGCCTCCGCCTGTACTTCTTGTACTATGACCTCGACTCGTACCGCTACGCACCATAGCTGCGGGGTGTCTCTTCTGCGATGCTGAGGCGGCGAAGACGGCTGATGGGGCTGAGTTGGACGAGGAGGAGTGGCCTGAAGCTGTGCCGGACTTGCAGTGGCCTGAGGTTGTGCCGGACTTGGAGGAGGAGTGGACGTCTGACGCTGTGTCAGACTTGGAGGAGGAGTGGCCTGACACTTTGCCGGACTTGGAGGAGGAGGAGTGGCCTCACGCATTGGTGGACTTGGAGGAGCGGGAGTCTGCTGACTCGGTGGCGGACTTCGACGAGGAGTCGGGTGACGCGATGTCGGTGGCCTTCGAAAGATGATGCAATCCTTTCTCCATAGGATGATACGATGTTTGGCATCTCCGAGTGTGTGCTCCTCGTCACCTCCAGGAATGTCAAGCTCTAGCCCCGAATATTGGTCCACCACCTCATCAACCACGACACGAGCATAGCCTGCTGGAATCGGGTTGCAATGGAAGGTTGCATCGGGGGAATTTGTATAAGCAACGCCGTCCGCCACCTTCAAGGATATGTTCTTAATTTTGAAGTGTAGCTTGCAGTTAGTGTTCTCCGTGATGTCATCCACTGGGTATCTATCCAGCATTGCGTCAAACGGGGCGGAACCCACGCTGCTTCTCGGCATGGATGGGGCGGTGGTATCCAATGTTGGATCATCCGCTAGCTGCTGCAGCTGCTGAGACCCCCTTTGCTGGCTAAGTGAGTCAATCTGCTCCTGCTGCCACTGGAATTTGATTGCCAAGTCCGCGTGCGCTGATTCTAGGCCTTGAAGGCGTTCATAGTCAAGCTTCCTCTGCTCCTCCTCCATCTTCCTCTTCTTCTCCTCCGCAATCTTCTTTCTCGCACGGGTTCTGTAGTCGGCGTTCCAGTCCGAAAACCCCTCAAACCACGGAATAGCGCCCATGCCTCGTGTTCTTCCCGGCTGTTCAGGATTTCCTAGGGCACGCGTAAGCTCGTCGTTCTCTCTGTTGGGCTCGAACAACCCGGATCGAGCCTCTTCTATTGCAACAAGTAGCTTATCTTCAGCTCCGTCCAGACATGCCTTCTTGGAAACTTTGCCTGTCTACGGGTCCAACCCCCCCCCCCCCCATGCGCATAGAACCAAGTCCTGCACCTGGGGGCCAGCTCAATGTTTCTGGAGTGACACTTGCATCTAGCATCTCTTTATCAGACTTATCCCACTTAGGCATTCCCACCGCATAGCCACCTGGCCCCAGCTTATGGAACTTATCCTTTTTTGCGGCATTGGCCTTGTTTATTCTTGACCATTCCTTAGATAATTCTGAATCCTTGAATTTCACGAAATCGTCCCAATGAGCACTTTGATTCTCTAGTGTTCCCTCGAATACTGGAGTCTTCCTTCCTCCCTTGACGTACTTGTCCCATTCACGATTCTTGTGGTTCTTGAATGCAACCGCCATCTTCCTAAGAGCAGCGTCCTTGACTTTCTGCACATCTGCTTCTGTGAAATGATCTGGTAGGGTGAAATGTTCCATGAGAGTATCCCAAAGCAGACTTTTTTGTCTGTCATCGACAAAAGTAAGATCTGGACGTGGCTTTGCTGGCTCTCTCCATTCTTGAAGGGAGATCGGGAGTTGGTCCTTCACAAGAACTCCGCACTGACGAACGAACGTGTCCGCAATCTTGTTAGGCGCTAATGGTTCGCCATTAGGTTTGATTGCCTCGATATTATACTTTACGCCCTCCTTCAACTTTTTGTTCGGGCCTTGTTTCGTCCTGTTGCCTGAAGATTTGCTCGATCCGGATGGCTGAAAGAAGAAAGATCGATTCGTTAATATATCTTCAACTCATTTAAAACATGTGATGATCACCAGATGCCTGCTTATATAAATATATATACCTCTCCGGTGTTGTCATAATCGTAGTTCATGACTTCATCAATTCGGTCGTCGTGATCGAATATCATATCACCCTCTCCGGTGTTGTTTAGAAATTCGGAGCCGTCATAATCTTCTTCATTCTGATCATCATCTAGCCCGCGTATTATATCGAACATGGTCTGTTCTCCCTCTCTGTCGGTATTGTTCGCCATAGCTTTTATTTAACTATGCCAAAAGAAATATAAAACAATTTAGTATTCAAATTACATCGTCTCGAATAATAGATATAATCTCGAATACATCGTCTCTAATAATAGATATAATCTCGAATACATCGTCTCGAATAATAGATATAATCTCGAATACATCGTCTCCAATAATAGATATAATCTTGAATACATTGTCTCGAATAATATATAATCTCGAATACATCGTCTTGAATATTATATATCGAGTACATCACTGGCTAGGTAGCTAATAAAGATCGAATACTACAGAAGAATCTAGGACACTCGCGGTTCCTGCGGCGCGGGCGGTGGACACCCAAAGAGTAGGAACCCTCACAGGATCATAGCTGAAGTGAGATCCTTGAAGAAACTGCCAGGTATTGGAGAACCTGCCGCCCTCTAACGCAACCATGTAGCGATGGACGTGATCGTCCTCCTCCCTGACACGGCGACGTACCACCTCCGGCGGGGCCGGCTCCCTCCGCACCGAAACTGGCCCACGCAAACGCCACCAAATGAGATCAGGGTCGACGACGGGACCCGGGGCCGGGTTCCTCATCAAGCGGCGCGCCCCTCTAGGCAGCACCTCCCAGTGCCAGCCCGGCGGAGCCCAGTCCCGGACATGGGTCAGTCAGACGTCATCACGGACGGGTCGATGGCGAGGATGCGGGCTGGGCATCGTCGAGAACAAATACTAGCTATATGCCCGCAAAAAGTAATATTTTTTTAATGATTGGATTTTGATAACTAAAATTTCTAACATTTCTATATAACTAACATTTCTATAACATTTCTAATATTTCTAGAACTAAAAAAAGAAAAATTTCTAACTTTTTTATAACTATTTCTATAACTAAAAAACAGAAAAATTTCTAACAATTCTAACATTTCTAACTATTCTAACAATTCCAACATTTCTAACTATTCTAACAATTCTAACATTTCTAACTATTTCTAAAAAACAGAAAAATTTCTAACAATTTCTAAAAAACAGAAAAATTTCTAACTATTTGTATAACTAAAAAACAAAAAAATGTATGTGTGTGTGTGCGCGCTCACCGACGAGGCGAGAGGCGACGGGGGGCGGCGACGGGGACGGCGACGGGCGCGGCGACGACGGCGATGACGACGATGGGGACAGGGACGGGGCGGCGATGACGGGGATGGGGATGTACGGGCCAGGGCGGCGACGACGAGAGGGACGTACGGGGCGGCGACGACGGGGACGGGGACGACGCGGGACAGGTCGGGACGGGGCGGCGGTGACGACGGGGACGACGGGGACGGGGACGACGGGGCGGCGACGACGGGGACGGGGCGGCGACGGCGGCGACGAGGGATGGAGACATACGGGGGCGGCGGGCGACGGTGCAGAGGAGAAGAAGCAGATGAGAAACTGAAATTTTCGTAAGTGTTGTTTATATAGGAGGGGCCTTTAGTACCGGTTGGAGCCACCAACCGGTACTAAAGGCCTGTTTTGGCCAGGCCAAGCGGCGGGAAGCGACCCCCTTTAGTACCGGGTGGTGGCTCCAACCGGTACTAAAGGCCCCCCTTTAGTACCAGTTGGTGCCACGACCCGGTACTAAAGGGGGTGCGCTGGCGCAGGTGCGGTGCGGCAAGTTTAGTCCCACCTTGCTAGCCGAGTGGCGACCGCACTGGTTTATAAACCCCCGTGCGGTAGCTCTCTCGAGTTCCTCTGCAAAGCAGGCCTACTGGGCCTACATGTTCTGTGCTGCCCTGTTGGCCTACTGGGCCTTTGCGGGCCTGCATCCTGGCCCAACAACAGGTTGGGTTTCTAGTCGTATGCAGGCCACTCTGGCCTAGTAGGCGGGATTTTTTTATTTTTTTTGCTTTATTTATTTTTGAGTTGTTTTTTGTGTATTTAGAGTTTCTTTGTGAATATTTTTGCTGTAGGTACAAAAAACTACAAAATTTCTGTTAGTGCCCGTAGTTTTCAAATTTGAATAGTTTAAATTTTGAATTATTTGAAATTAGTGTGAATCACTAGTTTGTGAATAACTTAACTTTAAAAATCAGTAAAGGCATGAAAGAATTTGTTTGCACATAAAATTTCTTCGCGTTTCAAATGCCAAAACACATAATTAACTACCCTAACTATTATAGAGATTCCCTTCTGGGTGTGAAACACAGAAGAAAGTGATGATAGTGAAGCCAATCACATCCCGGATATTTGGGTGTGAAACTTTTTCTTCACGTGTGTCCCTTTGCGTCGTAACCATGGAAAATCTTCATCATTTAACGGGATTCTCGGGTCAATATTCACTGTGAATGGAGCAATTTCATCAAACTTTTCATAATCTTCTGACTTGTCTGTTTTGTCATCCACTCCCACGATGTTTCTCTTCCCAGAAAGAACTATGTGCCGCTTTGGCTCATCGTATGATGCATTCGCTTCCTTATCTTTTCTTTTTCTTGGCTTGGTAGACATGTCCTTCACATAGAAAACCTGTGCCACATCATTGGCTAGGACGAATGGTTCGTCTGCATACGCAAGATTGTTGAGATCCACTGTTGTCATTCCATACTGCGGGTCTTCAGTTACCCCGCCTCGTGTCATATTGATCCATTTGCACCGACACAAAGGGACCTTCAAACCACGTCGATAGTCAAGTTCCCATATGTCCTGTATATAACCATAATATGTTTCCTTTCCCGTCTTGGTTTCTGCATCAAAGCGGACACCACTGTTTTGGTTGGTGCTCTTCTTATCTTGGGCGATCGTGTAAAATGTATTACCATTTATCTCGTACCCTTTGAAAGTCATTATATTCGAAGATGGTAACTAGGACAGCAAGTATAGGTCATCTTCAATAGAGGTGTCATGCATGGTACGTGTCTGCAACCAGCTGGCGAAACTCCTGGTTTGTTCACGTGTAATCCAGTCATCAGACCGCTCCGGGTGTTTGGAGCGTAGCAAATTCTAGTGTTCATCCATATACGGAGCCACCAAGGTGGAATTCTGTAGAACTGTGTAGTGTGCTTCAGTGAGAGAATGTCCGTCCATACATATTATTTGTTCCCCTCCTAGCTGTAACACCCCGGATGTAACTTTCCCAATTTGTACTCCAACTCTTGCCGTTTCCAGCGTTAAGCTATATTTATTTCTCGGGTTCGGGTCTTTGTCTCCGTGTGTAGTTTTCTTTGTCATGCATCTCATATCATGTCATCATGTGCATTGCATTTGCATACGTGTTCATCTCATGCATTCGAGCATTTTCCCCGTTGTCCGTTTTGCATTCCGGCGCTTTGTTCTCCTTCGGTGGTCATTTCTAGCTTTCTTTCGTGTGTGGGGATTAAACATTTCCGAATTGGACCGAGACTTGTCAAGCGGCGTTGGTTTACTACCGGTAGACCGCCTGTCAAGTTTCGTACCATTTGGACTTCGTTTGGTGCTCCAACGGTTAACCGAGGGACCGAAAAGGCCTCGTGTGTGTTGCAGCCCAACACCCCTCCAATTTGTCCCAAAACCCACCAAACTCTGCTCCATGTCCTAGAGCGTTCGATCACGATCGCGTGGCCGAAAACCGCACCTCATTTGGACTCTCCTAGCTCCACTTATGCCTATAAATAGCCCCCCCCCCCGTTTTCGGATCTCTCTCCTCTCCCCGAAACCCTAAAAAAACAGATCTCCAGCCGCCGGACATGTCCGGAGGTTAGCCGGACGCGTCCGCCGCGCCCCCTCGCCCACTCCGCCGCCGCCGCCGGCCCGGGAGGCTCAGGAGGGGCCCTCGCGAGCCCGTCTATCCGCCGCGCGCCCCCGCGCCTTCGTCCCA
>NC_057809.1:2088432-2090681 GCF_018294505.1 Triticum aestivum | reverse complement strand
GGGCCACCGCCGCCACCACGCCGCCCGAGCCAGCCCGCGCCACCGGCGACCCGCCTCGGATCCGAGCTCCGGCGAACTCCTCCCGGCCATCCTCGTCGCGCGAGCTCGATGAACAGTGTCGGATGAACAGTGCATGAACAGTGATTCCAGATCTAGATCCGGTTGACTTCTCTCCCCCGAACCCTAATTTTTTGTGCCTACTTTGACCGGCCGTATCTCCGCATCCGTAGCTCCGATTTGAGCATATAGTATATCAAAATGTTTAACTCGACGAGTACATCATTTCATTCCATTGCATCATTTTCATTTGAGCTCATCTTGATGCTCAAAATGCTGTTAGAAGAGGGCTTCATGAGTTAATTGTCAGATCTGCTAGTTCATCTTGGACTTTTGTCATTTTTGCCATGATTGTTGTGTGCATGCTATGCCTGTGAGTCCTTCATATGTTTTGTTAAGAATTTTGTCTTCTTTCAAGAGGTGCAACCCATGCATTTTTAGGATGTGTGTGGTGACTTGTGCAAGCTTGCAAAGTGAGGCACCCGGTAAATCTGTTTTCAGGGACTTAGTAGTTTTCACTAAGTCTGGGATTACTTAGTTCATGATGCCATATGTTCGTGTTATTTCCTAGTGATCCGTGCCTCTTTTGAGGATGATCAGTAAAGGAGTTTTGTTAATCATGTTATGCTCTATCCATCCATGTCTTTACTTGAAATTATGGAGCACCCTAGCTTGAGTCAATCGAGCTCTACTTTTGCTTCATGGTGAATCTGGGCAGATCGTCAACTCGTTTGCGATTTTGTCGGCGTTGTTGTAGTTGATCCGTGCATGCTATGCCATTGGTCTTGCCATGTCTAGCTTGTACTTTGTGCCTTCTTTATGGGTGTATGATTGCCTTGCCATGACTTGCACCGTGGTGAGTGCATCGAGCTTGTTTACATGCCTTCGTGAGTTATATTTCAGCATGTCTCAGTTTTCACTAAGTCTGAAAACTGATTGTGTTTTAGCTATGTTCGTGTGCCTGTTAGTATATTTTGTGATCCCTTTTGACCCCAGGTCACTTAGGGACTTTTGTTAAGCTTGTTGAGTATCTCCATGCCATGTTCTTACTTGTCTTAATCAGGTCATGTGTCATGTTGTTTTGCTGCTCCGAAGAGGGCTTCGTGATCTGAAATTTCAGACAAGTGTTAATTTCAGTAAGTCTGGAATCTGTTTTGCATTTGCGTTTTTGCCATGCTTGTTTGAACCTTATAATGGATGAATTGGCCGTGGCTCAGTGGTAGTCTTTTGTTAAGCATCTTGTGTACATCCCTGCCATGTATTTTGTTGTCATGTTTGGTGGCTGTAGCATGTTCATTTCACTGCATTTAGATGCCTACTTACTGTAAATCGCAGACCGGTGTCGTTTTTAAATCGCTTGCCATTTCCAAACCGTAACTCCGATTCTGATGATCTTTATATCGTTTTCAAGCGATTTCATCTCATCTTTCCAGTGGCACCCTTGGAATTACAAGTTGAGGCCAGGTTCGTGCATTTCCAGTCATATCTTGCATTTTGCATCCCGCATCGCATCCCGCATAGCATATCATCATTTCATCATATTGCTTGGTCTTGCACGTGGTTGATTGTATCCTTGTTGCTTGTTTGTCTTGTTGGGTAGAGCCGGGAGACGAGTTCGCTAACGAGGAGCCCGTTGAGTTTGCTTTTGAGGATCCAGTCAACTTTGACAACTATGCAGGCAAGATGATCATTCCCTCGAAATCACTACTATCTTTGCTATGCTAGTTAGTTTGCTCTTGCTATGCCAATGCTACGATGCCTACCTTTTGCTTGTCAGCCTCCCAAATTGCCATGTCAACCTCTAACCCACCATGTCCTAGCAAACCGATGATTCGCTATGTTACCGCTTTGCTCAACCCCTCTTATAGCGTTGCTAGTTGCAGGTGAAGATTGGAGCCGTTCCTTGTTGGGACATTTATTTACTTGTTGGGGTATCATTATATTGCCATGTTATCTTAATGCATCTATATACTTGGTAAAGGGTGGAAGGCTCGGCCTCTCGCCTAGTGTTTTGTTCCACTCTTGCCGCCCTAGTTTCCGTCATATCGGTGTTATGTTCCCGGATTTTGCGTTCCTTACGCGGTTGGGTTATAATGGGAACCCCTTGATATTTCGCCTTGATTAAAGCTTTTCCAGCAATGCCCAACCTTGGTCTTACCATTTTCCACCTAGCCTCTTTTTCCCTCGGGTTT